>NC_057794.1:406254630-406321868 GCF_018294505.1 Triticum aestivum
ACTCGCCTAAGTTTTAAAAATCCTACCAAGTGGAGAGCAATCCTCCCACTCGGGGGCTTAGCTGCAGTCCCGTACTCGCCTAAGTTTTTAAATCCTACCGAGTGGAGAGCAATCCTCCCAGTCAGGGGCTTAGTTGTAGTCCTTCACTCGCCTAAGTATCTAAAATCCTACCGAGTGGAGAGCAATCCTCCCACCCGGGGGCTTAGCTGCAGTCCCGTACTTGCCTAAGTTTTAAAAATCCCACCGAGTGAAGAGCAACCCTCTCACTCGGAGGCTTAGCTGCAGTCTCGAACTTGCCTAAGTTAAAAACCACTACTAGTGGCCGAGTCACAAGTACAACATGCACTCCATCCCGATCCGCAAGGACGACGAAGTGCAGGTCGTGCACATCACATAGTGCTCTTGTCCATGACCCACTCGACGGAGCTGCGTCATAAGTACAATGTGCGCTCCATCCCGATCTGCAAGGACGACGAAGTGCAGGTTGTGCACATCACCTAGTTCTCTTGTTCATGACCCACTTGGCGGAGCTGCGTCACAAGTACAATGTGCGCTCCATCCCGATCCGCAAGGACGACGAAGTGCAGGTCGTGCACAACACCTACTGCTCTTGTCCATGACCCACTCGATGGAGCTACGTCAGAAGTACAATGTGCGCTCCATCCTGATACGCAAGGACGACGGAGTGCAGGTTGTGCACAGCACCTAGTGCTCTTGTCCATGACCCACTCGACAGAGCTACGTCACAAGTACGATGTATGCTCCATCCTGATCTACGAAGACGACGAGGTGCAGGTCGTGTGCGGCACCTAATGCTCATGCCCACAACCCTTTCGTTAGAGCTGCATCACAAATTCAATGGCAGTTCCTAGTGAAGAATCAAGTTTCACTCGGAGTCAGAGGATTCAAAAGCAGCAAAGGTGAAGACAAACATATTCAAAGAAAAGCTGAGTCTAGAATAAATCTCGCGAGGTTCAGAACCGCAGATAAAAGTGCTCGGGCATCAGGAGTTTTAACTATTACAAAATCACTCGGCATTCCGAGGCAAATTTAATTAAGGCATAAAGTTTGTTCACTCCACGGGAGGAGGGCTGGCAGGCTCGATGAATTCGTCTAGGTCAATTCCGTCTGCAATGTGAGTGGCTGCTTCAATGAATGTCTCCATGAAGGATTGGAATTGGAGATGCTTGGTGTTGGCGACCTTGAGTGTTGCTATCTTCTCTTCCTTGGCCTCTTTGTAATGGACACGAACCAAAGACAAAGCCACATCAGCACCATATCGGGCGTATGCCTTCTTCCATGTCTGCACTCGACTGAGGATCTCGTCTAGTCGAGTCATCAGAGACTCGAGGTCATTATGGAATCTCTCCTTCGACCAGAGCTCCACGTCGACTTGTGAAACCGCCACCTTCAGTCGAGCCAGATAATCCATGACGCTGGCAAGGCGAGATTCCAGTCGGAGTACGTTCATGGCAGCTTCATCCTTAACAGGGGAGTTGATGGGGTCCAAGCTCGTTTCAATCTGCCCAGTCTCTTTTTCGAAGTTTTGGCAAAATTCTGCACAACACGGCAAAGTAAGGAGTTGAAGAGCTGTGTGAAGAATCAACAACTGTCAAGAGAAACTAGTCGAGCAGGAGAAAATACCTTCAAGCATAAGGAACAACTTCTTGGCAAGTCCCCCCCAGATAAACCTCCAGCTCATTCCTCTTCTGAGAGAGATCTTCAATATTGTCATTCAAGGCTACCTTGTCCTTCTTCAGACGTGTCACTTCTTTGTTGGCTTCATCAAGAGCAGTCTTCAGCTTGGCGTTATCTTCTTCTAACTTCCCGACTAAAGCCAGCTTCTTGTTGGCGAGTGCTGTTTTCTCTTGCGCCTCTTTCTGTGCTGCTGCAAGATCAAGATCCTTCTGTGCCAGAGCCTGCCTCATTTTCTCTAAAAAAATAACAACACTCGATTCAGAAACAAGAAAGGAAAGATGACACAGGAGACAGTCCAATCTCACAGTCGGCAAGCTTTTACCTTCCATACCAGTTGTTTCGTCCTTAGTCTTCTGCAAGTTCTCCTTGGCCAAGTCCAGATCAAGATTGAGCTGGATCTGCTTCCTCTCAAATTCAACAATTTGAGATATGAGCTCACAGGATTTCTGAAGTCAGCGAATAAGATATGTCAGTCGACGGAAATGAAGATTACTCGCCCCCGAGTGATGAAGTGCAAGTTCAGGATATTACGACAAAAAGAGTTCTAAGATTACTTCAGAATCAAACATCCAATAGTAGTCTCGGGGACTACACCCAGTGGGTGCACTTGGCGTGCCCCCACTGGTTCGGCTTGGTACTCGACTTGGTCAGTCCAGTCGCTTAAAAAAAGATAAAAGCAACTGCAACATTGATTCTCAGATCCCCGCTGACTGCCCGCAGTCGACCGCGGTCTCGGGGACTACACCCAGTGGGTGCACTTGGTGTGCTCCCACTGGTTTAAGAGTTCACTCGACGGGATCCGTTCAAGACCAACTTGATATATTATAAACAAGATCTAAGACCCCCGCCGAATCAAACATTCGATGACGGTCTCGGGGACTACACCCACTGGGCGCACTCTGCGGGGCCCTACTGATTTGAAAGTTCACTCAACAAGACAAAGTCGACTCAAGTGAACAAGGTTGCAAAGTAAAAGAAGGCACCCAGTGGGTGAACAGATGCAGACTCATGACAGATGCACATAAAGTTTGAAAAGGTTTGAAAATGCTCATCCACGGACATCTTACGAATAATAAAGCAGCAGGTTTCAAGTGTCAAGCTAGAAGATCAGTCGGAAATCAACTAATCTGGACATTTTTTTGGAGAGCTGCACTGGCGTCATAGGCAGCTTGACTGGTCTCACACACCGTCTTCATCTGCTCTATCATAAGGCCTGCTTGGCGTATTGCTTCTTTAGCAGCACTCGCCTGATCCTTCGGGACATGATGGGTGATGAATAGTGGAGATGGTGGAATAGTCACAATAGTCTGAGGATCTGAAGTATGGAGTGGTACATATGAAGCAGGATCTTGAGCAGTCGACGCTGAAGGACATTCAGTCGACACAGGATCGGCAAAAGTGACAGAGGCCCGATTGATATTTCCGGACTGCTGGATCACCGGTTCGAGCACTGATGTCATTTGAGCTGTTTTGCCGGCTGGTGCCCTCCTGCCCGAGCTCCTACCTCTCCTTCCTGTAGGCCTCTGGGGCATATATTCATCATCGTCGGGAAGTTTAATCACATGTTGCGGCGCTGCAAAAGATTCGACCGTAAAATATCAGTTGACCTACAAATTAATTGACAAAATGGAGGCAAGATGGCAGAGTCATACCTACTTTGGAGGTGGCCGCATCTTCCATTTTCGCATCGTCTTCATCTATGTAAATATCCATGAAAGTCCCAGAAGTAACAGCGCTGCAAGTTTCCGAACTCACTCGGTCAAGCAAGAAAACGAGTCGACAGCTACTTAAGAGGCTCTTGAATAAAGAGAGAAAACAAAACGCTTACCCGGAGGCGATAGGAACGTCAACCTTGATCTTAGGCAGGGTCTTTCGAGGTTTGGAAGCCGCAACCTTGGGTTGCTTCAGAGCCTTTTCAGTCGAAACGAGGGAGGAAGTCCGAGTGCACTTCGAGGTCTGCGCGACCGCTTTGCCACGGATACTTGCTGGATCATGGGTCTGCTCGGAGCACCTTTCAGTGCAGGGTGGAGAGTCGACCTCCTCACCTTCGCTTGAGTCCTCACTCTCCTCCCTGCCTTCTTCATCGGTTTTCAAGTCACCGCTTTCACCTCCGCTCGCCTCTCCTTCCTGATCCTGCTCTCCATTGGCCATCGAGTATAGCTCAGTATAAACTTGCAAGGCAAAGAATAGCACAGACATCAGTCGAGCACAAGGACAGTTACAAATCAGAATGAAGAAACACTCGGCAGTAAAGAACAGACCTTTTCAGGTTCATTGTCAGCGTAGAATGGTAGAACTCTCCTGGACCCCCTGGGGTTGTCTTTGTTTCTAGTGATGCCCTGCAACCACTGCTCCACCGTTTCCTCGGTGACCTCCTCCGGGTGGACCCGAGTGGTGTCTTCAATACCCGAGTACATCCACATAGGATGATCACGGGCCTGGAGTGGCTGGATGCGTCGACTGAGAAACACCTCCAGCAAGTCCATACCAGTCACGCCGTCGCAGACTAATTGGACTACTCGTTCCACCAACATGTTCACCTCTGCTTTCTCTGCCGGAGTTACTTTCAAAGAAGTGGGCTGCTAGACTCGCTCCATGGAGAAGGGAGGAAGACCGGTCGACTGACCAGGAGTCGGTTGGTCCTTGCAATAAAACCAGGTCGATTGCCACCCTCTAACTGAATCAGGAAGAATCATAGCTGGAAAAGTACTTTTGCCTCTCATCTGAATCCCTAGACCTCCACACATCTGGATCACATGCATCCTCTCATCACTCGGATTAGCCTTTTTCACAGACTGAGAGCGACAGGTAAAGATGTGTTTGAAGAGACCCCAATGCGGTCGACAGCCCAGGAAATTCTCACACATGGAAACAAATGCAGCGAGGTACATGATGGTGTTGGGGGAAAAGTGATGAAGTTGGGCTCCAAAAAAGTTCAGAAAACCCCGGAAGAAAGGATGGGGGGGAGAAACTACGGTCGACGTGAGTCGCGAGGAGGACGCACTCACCCTCCTGCGGCTCGATCTCGTTGCCCGACAGCCTTCAAGATCTGTGGGCTATCAAACCCCCTTCGACCAGATCCTCCAGATCCTCCTGCTATATCGTGGACCGAATCCAGTCGTCCTGGATCCAGCCGGGCGGCAGGCCGGACCTCGAAGATGACCCCCCCCCGACTCGTCTTCTTGCCCTTCGGCTTCGCCGTCGCCGTCGCCTTCTTGGCACGCTCTAGGGCCGATGTCTTGTCCTTCCCCATCACCACGGACTGCTCACGGGTGGAGCGGTGGCAACGAGAGCAGCGGAGGGCGAGGTAGAGAAGCAGGGGAAGAAGAGGAAGAATGGGATGCGCTGTGCAGACACGCTGGCCATGGCGCCTTTTATTAGCCCACTTTCGAGTGGCTGACATGTGGGCCCAAGAGATCCTGTGAAATCCCGTAACAGCCGCACACTCGGTACGTGGCGAAAAAGGTGGCGCGGAGATCAAGGCGCCCCTGCCTAATCTGTCCCGTTTACTGCGGTGCTCTCCGTCCTGCACGCTTCCCCAAATTTTGAATATCGTGAGGTCCGAGAATGGCAGTGCAACCAATCACGTCCAAGATTTCATACCACTCCAACACTTGAAGCATATCAGAATAAGTTCACTCGAAAAACTCTAAGTGGATCAAGGCTACTAAAAATAAAGTTGAAGTTCTAGCGTGGTTCGCCGACCCAAGTAAGATGCCCCCGAAGCATAAGAATTGGGTCGGAACCATCTTCAACCTCTTCTCCCCTTGGACCTTGACCCATTCGGGGGCTAATGGCGATGACATGTACCTAGGGTGGGGTAATAGGCCTGACCTAGACGCCCTTCCCAAGGACACTGCCCTAAGATCAACGGCATTCAAAGCACAACAACATCCACCGACTGGAATCACCTCAGAGTGCAATGCACTCGACCAACAATTCCACTCGATAACCCAATTCCATTCGACCAGTATATCATCATTTGACTGTACTAGAAACCACTCGGAGTATAGAAGATCTAAAGTCACTCAGGATGGCAAGGGTCAGGCGTTCACTCCATAGCGTTAATGATCATTTATATGTCTTTATTGCCGGTGTTGCCAGTAACGTCTCACCTTAATGTACATTGAACTCCTTATAACGTGGGCTGGCTGGGGTCCTGGAGCACTCTATATAAGCCACCCCCCTCCACTGAGATAAGGGTTCGCACCCCCTGTAACTTCATGCATAATCCAGTCAACCACCTCCGGGCACCGACATGTAGGGCTTTTACTTCCTCCGAGAAGGGCCTGAACTCGTAAATCTTGTGTGCACAACCTCATCGTAGCTAGGATCTTGCCTCCTCCTACGTACCCCCTATTCTACTATCAGACTTAGAACTACGACAATTGATCCATTGACACTTAATTTTGAGGGTCTCTTTACAAAAGAGTTTTGCGACTCGCTTGCCAGCTTGGAGGTGGCTAGCCATTGATCTGGCAAGGGGATTGCTTGTCTCTTGATGGGGAAGGCTCCCGGGGCAAGGTTAATAAGGTGGATTAGTCTCTCATGAGAAAGGGCAAGAAGAGTGCCATCATGAGGAAGGTGTTTGTGATTTCTTAACAGATGGCCCTAAGTCTCTTGGACCATCCTTATGATTTGGTTTGTCACCATGATTTTGGTGGTGTGTGCCGTGTTTAGTTGAATTGTCCTTTCTAGGAGTTCCTTTGAGATGTAGGATGCGAGTGAAGGAAATATGCCCTAGAGGCAATAATAAAGTTATTATTTATTTCCTTATATCATGATAAATGTTTATTATTCATGCTAGAATTGTATTATCCGGAAACAAAATACTTGTGTGAATACATAGACAAACTAAACGTCACTAGTGTGCCTCTACTTGACTAGCTCGTTAATCAAAGATGGTTATGTTTCCTAACCATAGACATGTGTTGTCATTTGATTAACGGGATCACATCATTAGGAGAATGATGTGATTGACATGACCCATTCCATTAGCTTAGCACCCGATCGTTTAGTATGTTGCCATTGCTTTCTTCATGACTTATACATGTTCCTATGACTATGAGATTATGCAACTCCCGTTTTCCAGAGGAACACTTTGTGTGCTACCAAACCTCATAACGTAACTGGGTGATTACAAAGGAGCTCTACAGGTGTCTCCAAAGGTACATGTTGGGTTGGCGTATTTCGAGATTAGGATTTGTCACTCCGATTGTCGAAGAGGTATCTCTGGGCCCTCTCGGTAATGCACATCACATAAGCCTTGCAAGCATTGAAACTAATGAGTTAGTTGCGAGATGCTGTATTACGAAACGAGTAAAGAGACTTGCCGGTAACGAGATTGAACTAGGTATTGAGATACCGACGATCGAATCTCGGGCAAGTAACATACCGATGACAAAGGGAACAAAGTATGTTGTTATGCGGTCTGACTGATAAAAGATCTTCGTAGAATATGTGGGAGCCAATATGAGCATCCAGGTTCCGCTATTGGTTATTGACCGGAGACATGTCTCGGTCATGTCTACATTGTTCTCGAACCCGTAGGGTCCGCACGCTTAACGTTACGATGACAGTTTCATTATGAGTTTACATATTTTGATGTACCGAAGTTTGTTCGGAGTCCCGGATGTGATCACGGACATGACGAGGAGTCTCGAAATGGTCGAGACATAAAGATTGATATATTGGACGGCTATATTTGGACACCGGAAGTGTTCTGGGTGATTTCGGAGAAAACCGGAGTGCTGGAGGGTTACCAGAACCCCCCCGGGAGAAGTAATGGGCTTTATGGGCCCTAGTGGAGAGAGAGAGGGGCGGCCAGGGTGGGCCGCGTGCCCCCTCCCCCTCTGGTCTGAATTGGACTAGGAGAGGGGGGGGGGCGCCCCCCTTTCCTTCTCCCTCTCCCCCTTCCTTTCCCCCTCCTAGTAGGAGTAGGAAAGAGGGGAGTCGTACTCCTACTAGGAGGAGGACTCCTCCTCCTTGGCGCGCCCCAAGGGCCGGCCGGCCTCCCCCCTTGCTCCTTTATATACGGGGGCAGGGGGGCACCTCTATACACACAAGTTGATCTTCAAGATCGTTTTCTTAGCCGTGTGCGGTGCCCCCCTCCACCACAGTCCTCGGTAATATTGTAGTGGTGCTTAGGCGAAGCCCTGCGATAGTAGAACATCAAGATCGTCACCACGCCGTCGTGCTGATGGAACTCTTCCCTGACACTTTGCTAGATCAGAGTCCGGGGATCGTCATCAAGCTGAACGTGTGCTAGAACTCGGAGGTGCCGTAGTTTCGGTGCTTGATCGGTCGGGCCGTGAAGACGTACGACTACATCAACCGCGTTGTCATAACACTTTCGCTGTCAGTCTATGAGGGTATGTAGACTACACTCTCCCCTCTCGTTGCTATGCATCACCATGATCTTGCGTGTGCGTAGGAATTTTTTTGAAATTACTACGTTCCCCTACAGTGGTATCAGAGCCTGGTTTTATGCGTTGATGTTGTGCACGAGTAGAACACAAGTGAGTTGTGGGCGATATAAGTCATAATGCTTACCAGCATGTCATACTTTGGTTCGGCGGTATTGTTGGATGAAGCGGCTCGGACCGACATTACGCGTACGCTTACGGGAGACTGGTTCTACCGACGTGCTTTGGACACAGGTGGCTGGCGGGTGTCAGTTTCTCCAACTTTAGTTGAACCGAGTGTGGCTACGCCCGGTCCTTGCGAAGGTTAAAACAGCACCAACTTGACAAACTATCATTGTGGTTTTTGATGCGTAGGTAAGATTGGTTCTTGCTTAAGCCCGTAGCAGCCACGTAAAACTTGCAACAAACAAAGTAGAGGACGTCTAACTTGTTTTTGCAGGGCATGTTGTGATGTGATATGGTCAAGACATGATGCTAAATTTTATTGTATGAGATGATCATGTTTTGTAACCGAGTTATCGGCAACTGGCAGGAGCCATATGGTTGTCGCTTTATTGTATGCAATGCAATCCCCTGTAATGCTTTACTTTATCAGTAAGCGGTAGCGATAGTCGTAGAAGCATAAGATTGGCGAGACGACGACGACGCTACAATGGAGATCAAGGTGTCGCGCCGGTGACGATGGTGATCATGACGGTGCTTCGAAGATGGAGATCGCAAGCACAAGATGATGATGGCCATATCATATCACTTATATTGATTGCATGTGATGTTTATCTTTTATGCATCTTATCTTGCTTTGATTGACGGTAGCATTTTAAGATGATCTCTCACTAATTATCAAGAAGTGTTCTCCCTGAGTATGCACTGTTGCGAAAGTTCTTCGTGCTGATACACCACGTGATGATCGGGTGTGATAGGCTCTACGTTCAAATACAACAGGTGCAAAACAGTTGCACACGCAGAATACTCAGGTTATACTTGACAAGCCAAGCATATACAGATATGGCCTCGGAACACAGAGACCGAAAGGTCGAGCGTGAATCATATAGTAGATATGATCAACATAGTGATGTTCACCAATGAAACTACTCCATCTCACATGATGATCGGACATGGTTTAGTTGATTTGGATCACGTGATCACTTAGAGGATTAGAGGGATGTCTATCTAAGTGGGAGTTCTTTAGTAATATGATTAACTGAACTTAAATTTATCATGAACTTAGTACCTGATAGTATCTTGCTTTGTTTATGTTTGATCGAGGATAGATGGCCCGTGCTGTTGTTCCGTTGAATTTTAATGCGTTCCTTGAGAAAGCAAAGTTGAAAGATGATGGCAGCAATTACATGGACTGGGTCCGTAACTTGAGGATTATCCTCATTGCTGCACAGAAGAATTACGTCCTGGAAGCACCGCTGGGTGCCAGGCCTGGTGCTGGAGTAACACCAGATGTTATGAACGTCTGGCAGAGCAAAGCTGATGACTACTCAATAGTTCAGTGTGCCATGCTTTACGGCTTAGAATCAGGACTTCAACGACGTTTTGAACGTCATGGAGCATATGAGATGTTCCAGGAGTTGAAGTTAATATTTCAAGCAAATGCCCGGATTGAGAGATATGAAGTCTCTAATAAGTTCTATAGCTGCATATACTCAAAATGTCTGGGTATAATAATCACTTGATTCAATTGGGAGTTAATCTTCCAGATGATTGCGTCATTGACAGAATTCTCCAATCACTTCCACCTAGCTACAAGAGCTTCGTGATGAACTATAATATGCAAGGGATGGTTAAGACAATTCCCGAGCTCTCCGCAATGCTGAAAGCTGCGGAGGTAGAAATCAAGAAGGAGCATCAAGTGTTGATGGTCAACAATACCACTAGTTTCAAGAAAAAGGGCAAAGGGAAGAAGAAGGGGAACTTCAAAAAGAACAGCAAGCAAGTTGCTGCTCAGGAGAATAAACCCAAATATGGACCTAAGCCTGAAACTGAGTGCTTCTACTGCAAGTAGACTGGTCACTGGAAGCGGAACTGCCCCAAGTGTTTGGCGGATAAGAAGGATGGCAAGGTGAACAAAGGTATATATGATATACATGTTATTGATGTGTACCTTACTAATGCTCGCAGTAGCACCTGGGTATTTGATACTGGTTCTGTTGCTAATATTTGCAACTTGAAACAGGGACTACAGATTAAGCGAAGATTGGCTAAGGACGAGGTGATGATGCGCGTGGGAAATGGTTCCAAAGTCGATGTGATCGCGGTTGGCACGCTACCTCTACATCTACCTTCGGGATTAGTATTGGACCTAAATAATTGTTATTTGGTGCCAGCGTTGAGCATGAACATTATATCCGGATCTTGTTTGATGCGAGACGGTTATTCATTTAAATCAGAGAATAATGGTTGTGCTATTTATATGAGTAATATCTTTTATGGTCATGCACCCTTGAAGAGTGGTCTATTATTATTAAATCTCGATAGTACTGACACACATATTCATAATGTTGAAACCAAAAGATGCAGAGTTGATAATGATAGTGCAACTTATTTATGGCACTGCCGTTTAGGTCATATCAGTGTAAAGCGCATGAAGAAACTCCATACTGATGGACTTTTGGAACCACTTGATTATGAATCACTTGGTACTTGCGAACCGTGCCTTATGGGCAAGATGACCAAAACACCATTCTCCGGTACTATGGAGAGAGCAACAAATTTGTTGGAAATCATACATACAAATGTATGTGGTCCGATGAATGTTGAGGCTCGTGGCGGATATCGTTATTTTCTCACCTTCACAGATGACTTAAGCAGATATGGATATATCTACTTAATGAAACATAAGTCTGAAACATTTGAAAAGTTTAAAGAATTTCAGAGTGAAGTTGAAAATCATCATAACAAGAAAATAAAATTCCTACGATCTGATTGTGGAGGAGAATAATTTGAGTTACGAGTTTGGTGAACATTTGAAACAATGCGGAATAGTTTCGCAACTCACGCCACCCGGAACACCACAGCGTAATGGTGTGTCCGAACGTCATAATTGCACTTTACTAGATATGGTGCGATCTATGATGTCTCTTACTGATTTACCGCTATCATTTTGGGGTTATGCTTTAGAGACGGTTGCATTCACGTTAAATAGGGCACCATCAAAATCCGTTGAGACGACACCTTATGAACTATGGTTTGGCAAGAAACCAAAGTTGTCGTTTCTGAAAGTTTGGGGCTGCGATGCTTATGTGAAAAAGTTTCAACCTGATAAGCTCGAACCCAAATCAGAGAAATGTGTCTTCATAGGATATCCAAAAGAAACTATTGGATACACCTTCTATCACAGATCCGAAGGCAAGACTTTTGTTGCTAAATTCGGAAACTTTCTAGAGAAGGAGTTTCTCTCGAAAGAAGTGAGTGGGAGGAAAGTAGAACTTGATGAGGTAACTGCACCTGCTCCCTTATTGGAAAGTAGTACATCACATAAACCGGTTTCTGTGACACCTACACCAATTAGTGAGGAAGCTAATGATGATGATCATGAAACTTCAGAACAGGTTACTACTGAACCTCGTAGATCAGCCAGAGTAAGATCCGCACCAGAGTGGTACGGTAATCCTGTTCTGGAAGTCATGCTACTAGATCATGATGAACCTACGAACTATGAAGAAGCGATGGTGAGCCCAGATTCCGCAAAATGGCATGAAGCCATGAAATCTGAGATGGGATCCATGTATGAGAACAAAGTATGGACTTTGGTTGCCTTGCCCAAAGATCGGCAAGCAATTGAGAATAAATGGATCTTCAAGAAGAAGACTGATGCTGACGGTAATGTTACTGTCTACAAAGCTCGACTGGTTGCAAAAGGTTTTCGACAAGTTCAAGGGATTGACTACGATGAGACCTTCTCACCCGTAGCGATGCTTAAGTCTGTCCGAATCATGTTAGCAATTGCCGCATTGTATGATTATGAAATTTGGCAGATGGATGTCAAAACTGCATTCCTGAATGGATTTCTAGAAGAAGAGTTGTATATGATGCAGCCGGAAGGTTTTTTCAATCCAAAGGGAGCTAACAAAGTGTGCAAGCTCCAGCGATCCATTTATGGACTGGTGCAAGCCTCTCGGAGTTGGAAGAAATGCTTTCATAATGTTATCAAAGCATTTGGTTTTGTACAGACTTTTGGAGAAGCCTGTATTTACAAGAAAGTGAGTGGGAGCTCTGTAGCATTTCTGATATTATATGTAGATGACATATTACTAATCGAAAATGATATAGAATTTCTGGATAGCATAAAGGGATACTTGAATAAGAGTTATTCAATGAAAGACCTCGGTGAAGCTGCTTACATATTGGGCATTAAGATCTATAGAGATAGATCAAGACGCTTAATTGGACTTTCACAAAGCACATACCTTGACAAAATTTTGAAGAAGTTCAAAATGGATCAAGCAAAGAAAGGACTCTTGCCTGTGTTACAAGGTGTGAAATTGAGTAAGACTCAATGCCCGACCACTTCAGAAGATAGAGAGAAAATGAAAGATGTTCCCTATGCTTCAGCCATAGGCTCTATCATGTATGCAATGCTGTGTACCAGACCTGATGTATGTCTTGCTATAAGTCTAGCAGGGAGGTACCAAAGTAATCCAGGAGTGGATCACTGGACAGCGGTCAAGAACATCCTGAAATACCTGAAAAGGACTAAGGATATGTTTCTCGTATATGGAGGTGACGAAGAGCTCATCGTAAATGGTTACGTTGATGCAAGCTTTGACACTGATCTGGACGATTCTAAATCGCAAACCGGATATGTGTTTACATTAAACGGTGGAGCTGTCAGTTGGTGCAGTTCTAAACAAAGCGTTGTGGCGGGATCTACATGTGAAGCGGAGTACATAGCTGCTTCAGAAGCAGCAAACGAAGGAGTCTGGATGAAGGAGTTTATATCCGATCTAGGTGTCATACCTAGTGCATCGGGTCCAATGAAAATCTTTTGTGACAATACTGGTGCAATTGCCTTGGCAAAGGAATCCAGATTTCACAAGAGAACCAAACACATCAAGAGATGCTTCAATTCCATCTGGGATCTAGTCCAGGTGGGAGACATAGAGATTTGCAAGATACATACGGATCTGAATGTAGCACACCCGTTGACTAAGCCTCTTCCACGAGCAAAAAATGATCAGCACCAAAGCTCCATGGGTGTTAGAATCATTACTGTGTAAATCTAGATTATTGACTCTAGTGCAAGTGGGAGACTGAAAGAAATATGCCCTAGAGGCAATAATAAAGTTATTATTTATTTCCTTATATCATGATAAATGTTTATTATTCATGCTAGAATTGTATTATCCGGAAACATAATACTTGTGTGAATACATAGACAAACTAAACGTCACTAGTGTGCCTCTACTTGACCAGCTCGTTAATCAAAGATGGTTATGTTTCCTAACCATAGACATGTGTTGTCATTTGATTAACGAGATCACATCATTAGGAGAATGATGTGATTGACATGACCCATTCCATTAGCTTAGCACCCGATCGTTTAGTATGTTGCTATTGCTTTCTTCATGACATATACATGTTCCTATGACTATGAGATTATGCAACTCCCGTTTGCCGGAGGAACACTTTGTGTGCTACCAAATGTCACAACGTAACTGGGTGATTATAAAGGAGCTCTATAGGTGTCTCCAAAGGTACATGTTGGGTTGGCGTATTTCGAGATTAGGATTTGTCACTCCAATTGTCGGAGAGGTATCTCTGGGCCCTCTCGGTAATGCACATCACATAAGCCTTGCAAGCATTGCAACTAATGAGTTAGTTGCGAGATGATGTATTACGAAACGAGTAAAGAGACTTGCCGGTAACGAGATTGAACTAGGTATTGAGATACCGACGATCGAATCTCGGGCAAGTAACATACCGATGACAAAGGGAACAAAGTATGTTGTTATGCGGTCTGACCGATAAAAGATCTTCGTAGAATATGTGGGAGCCAATATGAGCATCCAGGTTCCGCTATTGGTTATTGACCGGAGACATGTCTCGGTCATGTCTACATTGTTATCGAACCCGTAGGGTCCGCACGCTTAACGTTACGATGACAGTTTCATTTTGAGTTTATATATTTTGATGTACCGAAGTTTGTTCAGAGTCCCGGATGTGATCACGGACATGACCAGGAGTCTAGAAATGGTCGAGACATAAAGATTGATATATTGGACGGCTATATTCGGACACCGGAAGTGTTCCGGGTGATTTCGGAGAAAATCGGAGTGCCGGAGGGTTACCGGAACCCCCCGGGAGAAGTAATGGGCTTTATGGGCCCTAGTGGAGAGAGAGGGGCGGCCAGGGTGGGCCGCGCGCCCCCTTCCCCTCTGGTCCGAATTGGACTAGGAGAGGGGGGCGGCGCCCCCTTTCCTTCTCCCTCTCCCCCTTCCTTTCCCCCTCCTAGTAGGAGTAGGAAAGAGGGGAGTCCTACTCCTACTAGGAGGAGGACTCCTCCTCCTTGGCGCGCCCCAAGGGACGGCCTTCCCTCTTGCTCCTTTATATACGGGGGCAGGGGGGCACCTCTAGACACACAAGTTGATCTTCAAGATCGTTTTCTTAGCCGTGTGCGGTGCCCCCTCCACTATAGTCCTCGATAATATTGTAGTGGTGCTTAGGCGAAGCCCTGCGACAGTAGAACATCAAGATCGTCACCATGCCGTCGTGCTGACGGAACTCTTCCCCAACACTTTGCTGGATCGGAGTCCGGGGATCGTCATCGAGCATATGTGTGCTAGAACTCGGAGGTGCTGTAGTTTCGGTGCTTGATCGGTCGGGCCGTGAAGACGTACTACTACATCAACCGCGTTGTCATAACGCTTCCGCTGTCGGTCTACGAGGGTACGTAGACTACACTCTCCCCTCTCGTTGTCATGCATCACCATGATCTTGCGTGTGCGTAGGAATTTTTTTGAAATTACTACGTTCCCCTATAGCGAGGGCTTGTGATAGTTGTGCGGTGGGTACGTTTTTCAGGTCGATCGTGCAGTCATGGGGTTTCATGCTTTGAGTAGTCCACATGTGGTTTTTTTTGTATCTTTTTTTCAATTTCCTGTTAATGAATTGAGCAATTTTGTTATGCTTAATTATTCGACAAGGCAAATCTTTTGCTTCCGTTTAAATAAATAAATAAAATGAAATTGTCCTTTTTCACATAAATCTATCTGTAGAGTAGAATATACTACATAGTTAATCGTTGGGGCAAATATTTTGCCTCCATTTCAGTAAAATGAAAAGAAATGGAAGCATCTTACATTTTTGCATAAATCTATTTGCCAAGTAACAATACTACAATGTTACACATAGAAATAAGGTTTTATACTAAGCACACAAGTCAGGCCAACCGCGAGCTCTGGCAAAAAAATAAAATAGGTCAACCCAAGCCGTTTAACTTTGACCAATAGAACAAGCCGAGAGATCGCCATTTGAATCCGGCCAAACCAACCCAAAACACAATCGATTATTGCCTTGTCCTCTACCCAAACATGTGCGTCCATGGTCCATATGGCCAGCCTCTCCACTCTCCAGCCCAAGCGTGCTCGGCCTAGACGCACACTCGCCGCCCACTTGCATTCTGTCCACGCGCTTTTTCGAGGCGCAAAAAGCTCTCACACTTCTCACTCGAGCTCACCAAAATCTGATCCTAAAGACCAGTAGATCACCGTGAAGCGCTGCTCATCTTCACCTATAAAAATGACCACTGACCAGTGCCTATCGATCACCAAAACACACGCAGAAAACATATGCCACATAGTTCAGCTAGCTAGCTACCATGGCGGTCTACTATGGCAGCGCCCTCTCGGCCGTCCTGCTGCTCTCCTTGTTGATTTTCGCCCTCTGCGACGACGCGACACCGTCCACGCCGGTGTCACCGTCCACCGCGTGCAACGACACGACGGACCCCACGTTCTGCCGGACCGTGCTGCCGCCGCACGGCACGAGCGACCTCTACACCTACGGCCGCTTCTCCGTCGCCAAGTCCCTCGCCAGCGCCAACAAGTTTGTCGGCCTCGTCGACCACTACCTGTCCCGCCACCGCCACCTCTCACGCAGCGCGATCGGCGCGCTGCAGGACTGCAAGCTCCTCTCCGAGCTCAACGTCGACTTCCTCTCCGCCACCGGCACTGCGCTCAAGGGCACGGAGACGCTCCTCGACCCGCAGGCCGACGACGTACAGACGTTGCTCTCGGCGATCCTGACCAACCAGGAGACATGTCTCGACGGCCTTCAGGCCGCGTCGGGATCGTGGTCGGACCGTGGCGGCGGCCTCGCCGAGCCGATCTCCAACGGCACCAAGCTCTACAGTCTCTCGCTGTCACTCTTCACCAGGGCATGGGTGACCACGGCGAAGGCGCCCAAGGGCGCCAAGAAACCGCACCACGGCCACAAGAAGCCGCCGACGGCCCCGACGAACGTGAGGAGGGGGCTGTTCGACGCGAAAGACGAGGAGATGGTCCGGAGAATGGCGATCGAGGGGCCCCAAGGGACGGTGGCGGTGAACAGGGCCGTGACGGTGCACCAGGGTGGCTCCGGGAACTACACGACGGTCGGGGATGCCGTGGCGGCCGCGCCCACCAACCTCAACGGCAGCGCCGGGTACTACGTGATATACGTGCTCGCGGGCGTGTACGAGGAGAACGTGGAGGTGCCCAAGAAGATGAAGTACGTCATGATGATCGGCGATGGGATCGGACAGACGGTGATCACCGGCAACCGGAGCGTTGTCGATGGCTGGACCACCTTCCACTCGGCCACCGTTGGTAAGTGCACAATGCATATATGCATATGACACATTACTTTCTTGGTGAAAAGAAATGCAATCGTTGACAACGACAAGAGAAACACATCGAACACTTCAACCTGTCAAACCTTTTGGTCTTTTGTTCACGTCAATATTTTTTTACTCTCTTTTGGTCTTTTGGGTATAGAACATACTCCTACTTTTTACCAATATAGGAGGCCGGTGCTCTACATTTGCAGTGAGAAAAAAGGGGAAATAGGTATCTCAAAAAAAGAAGAAGAAGGGGGAAATAGGTTCAACATAAAAAAGAAGAAGGGGAAAATAGGTTGGTTACAAATTTTGGATTAGCTAGATAAGAGCAAGGTTCATCTATAATCTAATAGCGAACTCATATATAGTTAGTCTTAGTTGCATACTATGTCATTAATATGTGGCCCTTCTTTTTCTTTCACAAAGGGTGTTGGAGTCCGTGCTGCAACGGACTATAATCTTAAAACATGATTCTCTTATGTCTCTTCGAACTAAGCAAAAATATAAGTTATACATCGTATTCAGTTTTGTTCTTCTTGTTTTTAGGCACACTGAGCACAAAGTAAGTAATACGCACACGCACACACACATGCAACAATCGCTTTTGAAAAAAGAAAAATAGGAGGTCGGATGATTGAATTATTTACAATTGGCCAAAGTGATGTTTGCATGCATACCTAAATTAACTTTCACATTTCATCATGAAACTTTGCAAACATGCACTATACATCTATATTTACGTATGTATTTTTTTCAGGATTTTTGAAACTTATTCTTTTTTTTGAAAATCGAGCTCCAATAGCAGTTTCACGAAAACAACAGCTCATGAAATCATCTTATGAATGGAGGAATTATGTAAAATCAAATTTCAAAAGGTTTGGATGATTTTCGGTTTAAGAATCTAAAAAAAATCAGTTTAAGAATGGAGGGACTAGGTCGATGACCAAACAAGAGGCAAGCTGGTAACTAGTGGGCATTTGTGAGCTTTGCACTTCGAATAAAGGAAAATATAAAATGGGAGTGTCACTAGCTAGGCGTGCCCTCTGCTGGCAAATGGCTAGGGAGGATGAAACCTAAAAAACGTCGCTTTAATTTGGTCCCATGACACCAGTGCTGGCAATGGAGCGAATTAATGAGTTGGTCCGTGTCGGATCTCAATTTTGTCTCGTGTCTCGTCACATCATCATGCACTACCTAGTTGCGCCCGGAGAGCAAACATGCGCACACATATGCGTCACCTTCCGCTAACATGTCCACAAATTTGATTATAGTAGCACGGAAAATATAATATTTTGGTTTCAATAACTTAATTTTTTGTTATGAACTTAATTTGAATGTACGCATGTCACAGCTGTGCATGGGCAAGGATTCGTGGCGATGAACATGACGATCCGGAACACGGCCGGCCCAGCGAAGCACCAGGCGGTGGCGCTCCGGTCGAGCGCCGACCTGTCGACCTTCTACAGCTGCAGCTTCGAGGCGTACCAGGACACGCTCTACACGCACTCCCTCCGCCAGTTCTACCGCGGCTGCGAGGTGCACGGCACCGTGGACTACGTGTTCGGCAACGCCGCCGTCGTCTTCCAGGACTGCACCTTCTACTCCCGCCTCCCCATGCAGGGCCAGAGCAACACCGTCACGGCGCAGGGCCGCACCAATCCGGAGCAGAACACCGGCACCTCCATCCAGGGCTGCACCCTCCTCCCGTCCCCGGAGCTCGCGGCCAACGCCGCCTTTGACACGCGCACCTTCCTCGGCCGGCCGTGGAAGAATTACTCGCGCACGGTGGTCATGGAGTCGTACATCGGCGGCCTCGTCGACGCCACCGGGTGGATGCCATGGTCCGGGGACTTCGCGCTCGACACGCTCTACTATGCCGAGTACAACAACTCCGGGCCGGGCGCCGACACCGGCCGTCGGGTCAGCTGGCCGGGCTACCACGTGCTAGGCGACGGCGCCGATGCCGGCAACTTTACCGTCGACAGTATGGTGCTCGGGGGCAACTGGCTGCCGCAGACCGGCGTGCCCTTCACCAGCGGATTGAAATATTGACCCGTCAACTTATTATCATATATGCTTCAAACTGTAGACATATATTTACAGTAGGTAAATCACCTACTGTTTGTCTTAAAAAACTACAACATATTGATAATGTGGTCTGACTACTTGGGATTACTTATTATATGACTAGAGGTGGAAGGACGAACGTAAGCAACAATAACAGATACAGTAGTGTTGTGTGGATCTGCTAGCCGGCTACTTTTGCTACCTATAGATCTTTTGTATGCGTGTGTAACAATGAGATAAAGTTGTATTACATGGAAATCTAATTGTGGTTCACAGCCTAACATTTTGGTGCTTTGTTGTTTGACCATTTTATTTTTTACAGTTTTGCTAAAGCACATCTACATGTGTCATAAGTATTGCACATCTAAGTCCTATGTCATTGATCTTACATCGAGATTCGTGTGGATAATTCTTTTTTTTTTCTTTTTCTTTTATGCTTGATTCACTCACTTAGATGTGCAATAACTAGGGCACATCTAGATGTTCCCTAGACACACCCTATTTTATTTATCTCACTTAACTCTGATTATACCTATTACGTGAAGATCCACCCGAGTGAGGCAAGTCCTTCGTGAACGATGGCCATGACGGGTTAGACAATGTTGCTTCTCTGTGGACCCTTCGTGGCTGGAGCCCTCCATGGACTCGCGCATCCGTTACCCTTCGTGGGTTGAAGTCTTCATCAACGTAGACGTACGATAGCACCACCTATCGGAACCATGCAAAAAATCTTCGTGTCCCCATTGTGTTTGCCTTCACCAAACCCTCTCTTTTACTTACATGTGGAGTGTTCTACATTCCGCTGCTATACTCTTAGACTTGCGTATGTAGGGTGTTACTTGACTTGTCATAATTGCTAAAATCTGCCTACAACTAAAATCAGGAAAATGATAGATTTTTATTTAATCAAGTAGTCTAATCATCCCCCTCTTGACATACTTTCGATCCTACAAGAGGTATCAGAGCTTTGGTCTTTGTTAGCCTTGATTTTCATTGCTTTGGTGATCATAGCCATGGTTTCACAACCTAGGAGGGTATAGCGTCTAGTGAGGGTAACTATCACCGAAGAGGTCCTTACTTTGATGGCACAAATTTTGCTAGTTGGAAGTACAAGATGAAAATGCATATTCTTGGTCATAACCCCGCCGCTTGGGATGTTGTTCGCACTGGATTACAAGGTGAATTCTTTGAGGACGATAGAGAACCGGATTGTGAAGCGACCGCGGAAGAATTAAAGATGCTGCAATAGAATGCTCAATCTTGCAATATTCTTTTCAATGGATTGTGCCCCGAAGAATTCAACAAAATCAGCCGCCTTGAGAATGCAAAGGAAATTTGGGACACTTTGGTTGATATGTACGAAGGTGTCGAATCCATCAAGGAATCCAAGTTGGGTGTGCTTCAAAGTCAACTTGACAAATTCAAGATGAAAGATGGTGAAAGAGTCACCAAAATGTACTCTAGGTATGCTCTCATCACAAATGAGATTGCCGGCTTAGGGAGTGAAGAGAGGACCGACAAGTTCATCATCAAGAAGATCCTTAGAGCCTTGGATGGAAAACATGATACCGTGTGCACATTGATCCAAATGATGCCCAATTACAAAGATCTCAAGCCCATGGAAGTCATTGATAGAATTGTTGCTCATGAGATGTCACTCAAGTATAAGAAAGAGTTGCACAACATGTCAAGTGGTGCTTACAAAGCTTCAAGTGATGATCCTACAACATCAAGTGACAAGCTAGTCTCCAATGAAGAATTGAGCTTAATGGTGAAAAACTTCTACAAGTTCTACAAGAGTAGAAGCAAAGATAGAAGCTCCAAGTTAAGGTCCTACAATATGAAAAGATCTTCCAGTCGTGATCGTAATTGCTACAATTTTGAAAGACCCGGACACTACTCCAATGAGTGTGCGACGCCCTACAAGAAAAGAGAAGACTCACCAAATAGGAGAAGTAGAAGAGATGAATCACCTCCAAGAGAGAGAAGGAGTAGAGATGATCATTATGAACGAAGACCCTCTCAAAGAAGCAATGATTTGGAAAGGAAAGATAAGTCATCAAAGAGCTACACAAGACGAAGACATCAAGCTCATGTTGGTGAATGGGTTTCCGGTTCCGACTCTGACAGCTACTCTGAGATAAGCTATCACTCTGACTCTGAATATACTCAAGATGAAGGTATTGTCGGACTTGCTCTAGTATCATCCAACTCCCATGACCTATTTTATTCACCAAATGAAGGAATTGGAAGATGCTTCATGGCTAAAGGCTCCAAGGTATCACACCCCGAGTATCTTGATTTCAATAGTCATGAACATGATTTTCTAGGTGATGATATGTAACACCCTCGATGCGGCTATATCTCCCACGTGTCGAAGCACGACTTAGAGGCATAACCGCATTGAAGGCAATGTCGCAAGAGCGGTAATCTTTACACATCCCATGTACTGAATAAGAAAAGAGGTACATAGTTGGCTTACAATCGCCACTTCACAAAATACATGAATAAAGCATAACATCATCCAGATACAATCAAGGTCCGACTACGGAACCAAAATAAAGAAGACTACCCCTAATGCTACAGATCCCCGATCGCCCCAACTGGGTTCCACTACTGATCAACTGGAAACAAAACAACACAACGAACATGATCTTCATCAAGCTCCTCCTTGAGCTCGGTTGCGCCACCTGTGAAGGAAATATGCCCTAGAGGCAATAATAAAGTTATTATTTATTTCCTTATATCATGATAAAACTTTATTATTCATGCTAGAATTGTATTAACCAGGAAACATAATACATGTGTGAATACATAGACAAACAGAGTGTCACTAGTATGCCTCTACTTGACTAGCTCGTTGATAAAAAATGGTTATGTTTCCTAGCCATAGACATGAGTTGTCATTTGATTAATGGGATCACATCATTAGGAGAATGATGTGATTGACTTGACCCATTCCGTTAGCATAGCACTTGATTGTTTACTTTGTTGCTATTGCTAACTTCATAACTTATACATGTTCCTATGACTATGAGATTATGCAACTCCCGTTTATCGGAGGAACACTTTGTGTGCTACCAAACGTCACAACGTAACTGGGTGGTTATAAAGGTGCTCTACAGGTGTCTCTGAAGGTACTTGTTGGGTTGGCGTATTTCGAGATTAGGATTTGTCACTCCGATTGTCGGAGAGGTATCTCTGGGCCCTCTCGGTAATGCACATCACTCAAGCCTTGCAAGCATTGCAACTAATAAGTTAGTTATGGGATGATGTATTACGGAACGAGTAAAGAGACTTGCCAGTAACGAGATTGAACTAGGTATTGAGATACCGACGATCGAATCTCGGGCAAGTAACATACCGATGACAAAGGGAACAACGTATGTTGTTATGCGGTCTGACCGATAAAGATCTTCGTAGAATATGTAGGAGCCAATATGAGCATCCAGGTTACACTATTGGTTATTACCGGAGACGTGTCTCGGTCATGTCTACATAGTTCTCGAACCCGTAGGGTCCGCACGCTTAAAGTTTGGTGACGATCGTAATTATGGTTTTTGTGTTTTGATGTACCGAAGGTTGTTCGGAGTCCCGGATGTGATCACAGACATGACGAGGAGTCTCGAAATGGTCGAGACATAAAGATTGATATATGAAAGCCTATATTTGGATATCGGAAATGTTCTGGGTGAAATCGGGATTTTACCGGAGCACCGGGGGGTTACCGGAACCCCCTGGGGGTTAATGGGCCTACATGGGCCCTAAGGGAGAAGAGGAGGGCCGGCCAGGGCAGCCCGCGCCCCCTCCCCCTAGTCCGAGTAGGACAAGGATGGGGGGGGGTGCGCCCCCCTTTCCTCTTTCCCCCTTCCCCTTTCCTTCTCCAACAAGGCAAGAGGGGGAGTCCTACTCCCGGTGGGAGTAGGACTCCTCCAGGCGCACCCCTAGGGCCGGCCGCACCTCCCCCTCTCCCTCCTTTATATACGGGGGCAAGGGGGCACCCCATGAGACACAAGTTGATCTTCGTGATCGTTCCTTAGCCGTGTGCAGTGCCCCCTTCCACCATATTCCATCTCGGTCATATCGTAGCGGTGCTTAGGCGAAGCCATGCGTCGGTAGAATATCATCACCATCATCATGCCGTTGTGCTGACGAAACTCTCCCTCAACACTCGGCTGGATCGGAGCTCAAGGGACGTCACCGAGTTGAACGTGTGCAGAACTCAAAGGTGCCGTACGTTCGGTACTTGGATCGGTCGGATCGGGAAGACGTACGACTACTTCCTCTACGTTGTGTCAACGCTTTCGTCGCCGGTATACGAGGGTATGTAGACAACACTCTCCCCTCTTGTTGCTATGCATCACCATGATCTTGCGTGTGCGTAGGAATTTTTTTGAAATTACTACGTTCCCCAATAGTGGTATCAAAGCCAGGTTTTATGCGTTGATGTTATATGCACGAGTAGAACACAAGTGAGTTGTGGGCAATATAAGTCATACTGCTTACTAGCATGTCATACTTTGGTTCGGCGGTATTTTTGGATGAAGCGGCCTGAACTGACATTACGCGTACGCTTACGCGAGACTGGTTCTACCGACGTGCTTTGCACACAGGTGGCTGGCGGGTGTCAGTTTCTCCAACTTTAGTTGAATCGAGTGTGGCTACGCCCGGTCCTTGCGAAGGTTAAAACAACACCAACTTGACAAACTATCGTTGTGGTTTTGATGCGTAGGTAAGAACGGTTCTTGCTAAGCCCGTAGTAGCCACGTAAAACTTGCAACAACAAAGTAGAGGATGTCTAACTTGTTTTTGCAGGGCATGTTGTGATGTGATATGGTCAAGACATGATGCTAAATTTTATTGTATGAGATGATCATGTTTTTTAACCGAGTTCTTGGCAACTGGCAAGAGCCATATGGTTGTCTCTTTATTTTATGCAATGCAATCGCGCTGTAATGCTTTACTCTATCACTAAGCGGTAGCGATAGTCGTGGAAACATAAGATTGGCGAGACGACAACAATGCTACGATGGAGATCAAGGTGTCGCGCTGGTGACGATGGTGATCATGATGGTACTTCGGAGATGGAGATCACAAGTACAAGATGATGATGGCCATATCGTATTACTTATATTGATTGCATGTGATGTTTATCTTTTATGCATCTTATCTTTCTTTGATTGACGGTAGCAGTATAAGATGATCTCTCACTAAATTTCAAGATAAAAGTATTCTCCCTGAGTATGCACCGTTGCCAAAGTTCACCGTTCCCAGACATCACGTGATGATCGGGTGTGATAAGTTCTACGTCCATCTACAACGGGTGCAAGCCAGTTTTGCACACACAGAATACTCAGGTTAAACTTGACGAGCCTAGCATATGCAGATATGGCCTCGGAACACTGAGACCGAAAGGTCGAGCATGAATCATATAGTAGATATGATCAACATATTGATGTTCACCATTGAAAGCTACTCCATTTCACGTGATGATCGGTTATGCTTTAGTTGATTTGGATCACGTGATCACTTAGAAGATTAGAGAGATGTCTTTCTAAGTGGGAGTTCTTAAGTAATATGATTAATTGAACTTAAATTTATCATGAACTTAGTACCTGATAGTATCTTGCTTGTCTATGTTTGATTGTAGATAGATTGCCCGTGCTGTTGTTCCGTTGAATTTTAATGCGTTCCTTGAGAAAGCAAAGTTGAAAGGTGATGGTAGCAATTACACGGACTGGGTCCGTAACTTGAGGATTATCCTCATTGTTGCACAGAAGAATTACGTCCTAGAAGCACTGCTGGGTGCCAGGCCTGCTGCTGGAGCAACACCAGATGTTATGAATGTCTGGCAGAGCAAAGCTGATGACTACTCGATAGTTCAGTGTGCCATGCTTTATGGCTTAGAATCGGGACTTCAACGACGTTTTGAACATCATGGAGCATATGAGATGTTCCAGGAGTTGAAGTTAATATTTCAAGCAAATGCCCGGATTGAGAGATATGAAGTCTGCAATAAGTTCTATAGCTGCAAGATGGAGGAGAATAGTTCTGTCAGTGAACATATACTCAAAATGTCTAGGTATCATAATCACTTGACTCAACTGGGAGTTAATCTTCCTGTTGATAGTGTCATTGACAGAGTTCTTCAATCACTGCCACCAAGCTACAAGAGCTTCGTTATGAACTATAATATGCAAGGGATGGATAAGATGATTCCCGAGCTCTTCGCAATGTTAAAGGTTGCGGAGGTAGAAATAAAGAAGGAGCATCAAGTGTTGATGGTCAACAAGACCGCCAGTTTCAAGAAAAAGGGCAAAGGGAAGAAGAATGGGAACTTCAAGAAGAACAACAAGCAAGTTGCTGCTCAGGAGAAGAAACCCAAATCTGGACCTAAGCCTGAAACTGAGTGCTTCTACTGCAAGCAGACTGGACACTGGAAGCGGAACTGCCCCAAGTATTTGGCGGATAAAAAGGATGGTAAGGTGAACAAAGGTATATGTGATATACTTGTTATTGATGTGTACCTTACTAGAGCTCACAGTAGCACGTGGGTATTTGATACTGCTTCTGTTGCTAATATTTGCAACTCAAAACAGGGACTACGGATTAAGCGAACACTGGCGAAGGACGAGGTGACGATGCGCGTGGGAAATGGTTCCAAAGTCGATGTGATCGCAGTCGGCACGCTACCTCTACATCTACCTTCGGGATTAGTATTAGACCTAAATAATTGTTATTTGGTGCCAGCGTTGAGCATGAACATTATATCTGGATCTTGTTTGATGCGATATGGTTATTCATTTAAATCAGAGAATAATGGTTGTTTCTATTTATATGAGTAATATCTTTTATGGTCATGCACCCTTGAAGAGTGGTCTATTTTTGATGAATCTCAATAGTAGTGATACACATATTCATAATGTTGAAGCCAAAAGATGCAGAGTTGATAATGATAGTGCAACTTATTTGTGGCACTGCCGTTTAGGTCATATCGGTGTAAAGCGCATGAAGAAACTCCATACTGATGGACTTTTGGAGTCACTTGATTATGAATCACTTGGTACTTGTGAACCGTGCCTCATGGGCAAGATGACTAAAACACCGTTCTCCGGTACTATGGAGAGAGCAACAGATTTGTGGGAAATCATACATACAGATGTATGTGGTCCGATGAATGTTGAGGCTTGTGGTGGGTATCGTTATTTTCTCACTTTCACAGATGATTTAAGCAAATATGGGTATATCTACATAATGAAGCATAAGTCTGAAACATTTGAAAAGTTCAAAGAATTTCAGAGTGAAGTTGAAAATCATCGTAACAAGAAAATAAAGTTTCTACGATCTGATCGTGGAGGAGAATATTTGAGTTACGAGTTTGGTCTAGATTTGAAACAATGCGGAATAGTTTCGCAACTCACGCCACCCGGAACACCACAGCGTAATGGTGTGTCTGAACGTCGTAATCGTACTTTACTAGATATGGTGCGATCTATGATGTCTCTTACTGATTTACCGCTATCGTTTTGGGGTTATGCTTTAGAGACGGCTGCATTCACGTTAAATAGGGCACCATCAAAATCCATTGAGACGACGCCTTATGAACTATGGTCTGGCAAGAAACCAAAGTTGTCGTTTCTGAAAGTTTGGGGCTGCGATGCTTATGTGAAAAAGCTTCAACCTGATAAGCTCAAACCCAAATCAGAGAAATGTGTCTTCATAGGATATCCAAAAGAAACTATTGGATACACCTTCTATCATAGATCCGAAGGCAAGACTTTTGTTGCTAAATTCGGAAACTTTCTAGAGAAGGAGTTTCTCTCGAAAGAAGTGAGTGGGAGGAAAGTAGAACTTGATGAGGTAACTGTACCTGCTCCCTTATTGGAAAGTAGTACATCACAGAAACCAGTTTCTGTGACTCCTACACCAATTAGTGAGGAAGCTAATGATGATGATCATGAAACTTCAGAACAGGTTACTACTGAACCTCGTAGATCAGCCAGAGTAAGATCCGCACCAGAGTGGTACGGTAATCCTGTTCTGGAAGTCATGCTACTAGATCATGATGAACCTACGAACTATGAAGAAGCGATGGTGAGCCCAGATTCCGCAAAATGGCTTGAAGCCATGAAATCTGAGATGGGATCCATGTATGAGAACAAAGTATGGACTTTGGTTGCCTTGCCCAAAGATCGGCAAGCAATTGAGAATAAATGGATCTTCAAGAAGAAGACTGATGCTGACGGTAATGTTACTGTCTACAAAGCTCGACTGGTTGCAAAAGGTTTTCGACAAGTTCAAGGGATTGACTACGATGAGACCTTCTCACCCGTAGCGATGCTTAAGTCTGTCCGAATCATGTTAGCAATTGCCGCATTTTGTGATTATGAAATTTGGCAGATGGATGTCAAAACTGCATTCCTGAATGGATTTCTGGAAGAAGAGTTGTATATGATGCAACCGGAAGGTTTTGTCGATCCAAAGGGAGCTAACAAAGTGTGCAAGCTCCAGCGATCCATTTATGGACTGGTGCAAGCCTCTCAGAGTTGGAATAAACGCTTTGATAGTGTGATCAAAGCATTTGGTTTTGTACAGACTTTTGGAGAAGCCTGTATTTACAAGAAAGTGAGTGGGAGCTCTGTAGCATTTTTGATATTATATGTGGATGACATATTACTGATTGGAAATAATATAGAATTTTTGGATAGCATAAAGGGATACTTGAATAAGAGTTTTTCAATGAAAGACCTCGGAGAAGCTGCTTATATATTGGGCATTAAGATCTATAGAGATAGATCAAGACGCTTAATTGGACTTTCGCAAAGCACATACCTTGACAAAGTTTTGAAGACGTTCAAAATGGATCAAGCAAAGAAAGGGTTCTTGCCTGTGTTACAAGGTGTGAAGTTGAGTAAGACCCAATGTCCGACCACCACAAAAGATAGAGAGAAAATGAAAGATGTTCCCTATGCTTCAGCCATAGGCTCTATCATGTATGCAATGCTGTGTACCAAACCTGATGTGTGCCTTGCTATAAGTCTAGCAGGGAGGTACCAAAGTAATCCAGTAGTGGATCACTGGAGAGCGGTCAAGAACATCCCGAAGTTCCTGAAATGACTAAGGATACGTTTCTCGTATATGGAGGCGACAAAGAACTCATCGTAAATGGTTACGTTGATGCAAGCTTTGACACTGATCCAGACGATTCTAAATCGCAAACCGGATACGTGTTTATATTGAACGGTGGAGCTGTCAGTTGGTGCAGTTCTAAACAAAGTGTCGTGGTGGGATCTACATGTGAAACGGAGTACATAGCTTCTTCGGAAGCAGCAAATGAAGGAGTCTGGATGAAGGAGTTCATATCCGATCTAGGTGTCATACCTAGTGCATCGGATCCAATGAAAATCTTTGACAATACTGGTGCAATTGCCTTGGCGAAGGAATCCAGATTTCACAAGAGAACCAAGCACATCAAGAGACGCTTCAATTCCATTCGGCATTTAGTCCAAGTGGGAGACATAGAAATTTGCAAGATACATACAGATCTGAATGTTGCAGACCCGCTGACTAAGCCTCTTCCACGAGCAAAACATGATCAACACCAAGGCTCCATTGGTGTTAGAATCATTACTGTGTAATCTAGATTATTGACTCTAGTGCAAGTGGGAGACTGAAGGAAATATGCCCTAGAGGCAATAATAAAGTTATTATTTATTTCCTTATATAATGATAAAAGTTTATTATTCATGCTAGAATTGTATTAACCAGGAAACATAATACATGTGTGAATACATAGAAAACAGAGTGTCACTAGTATGCCTCTACTTGACTAGCTCGTTGATCAAAAATGGTTATGTTTCCTAGCCATAGACATGAGTTGTCATTTGATTAACGGGATCACATCATTAGGAGAATGATGTGATTGACTTGACCCATTCCATTAGCATAGCACTTGATCGTTTACTTTGTTGCTATTGCTTTCTTCATAACTTATACATGTTCCTATGACTATGAGATTATGCAACTCCCGTTTACCGGAGGAACACTTTGTGTGCTACCAAACGTCACAACGTAACTGGGTGGTTATAAAGGTGCTCTACAGGTGTCTCTGAAGGTACTTGTTGGGTTGGCGTATTTCGAGATTAGGATTTGTCACTCCGATTGTCGGAGAGGTATCTCTGGGCCCTCTCGGTAATGCACATCACTCAAGCCTTGCAAGCATTGCAACTAATAAGTTAGTTACGGGATGATGTATTACGGAACGAGTAAAGAGACTTGCCAGTAACGAGATTGAACTAGGTATTGAGATACCGACGATCAAATCTCGGGCAAGTAACATACCGATGACAAAGGGAACAACGTATGTTGTTATGCGGTCTGACCGATAAAGATCTTCGTAGAATATGTAGGAGCCAATATGAGCATCCAGGTTCCGCTATTGGTTATTGACCGGAGACGTGTCTCGGTCATGTCTACATAGTTCTCGAAATCGTAGGGTCCGCACGCTTAAAGTTTGGTGACGATCGTAATTAGGGTTTTTGTGTTTTGATGTACCGAAGGTTGTTCGAAGTCCCGAATGTGATCACGGACATGACGATGAGTCTCAAAATGGTTGAGACATAATGATTGATATATTGGAAGCCTATATTTGGATATCAGAAACGTTCCGGGTGAAATCGGGATTTTACCGGAGCACCGGGGGGTTACCAGAACCCCCTGGGTGTTAATGGGCCTACATGGGCCCTAAGGGAGAAGAGGAGGGCCGGCCAGGGCAGGCCGCGCGCCCCCTCCCCCCTTGTCCAAATAGGACAAGGAAGGGGGGGGGGGCCCCCCTTTCCTATTTCCCCCTTCCCCTTTCCTTCTCCAACAAGGCAAGAGGGGGGAGTCCCACTCCCGTTGGGAGTAGGACTCCTCTAGGCGCACCCCTAGGGCCGGCCGCACCTCCCCCTCTCCCTCCTTTATATACGGGGGCAAGGGGGCACCCCATGAGACACAAGTTGATCTTCGTGATCGTTCCTTAGCCGTGTGCGGTGCCCCCTTCCACCATATTCCACCTCGGTCATATCGTAGCGGTGCTTAGGCGAAGCCCTGCGTCGGTAGAACATCATCACCATCATCACGCCGTCGTGCTAACAAAAATCTCCCTCAACACTCGGCTGGATCGGAGCTCGAGGGACGTCACCGAGTTGAACGTGTGCAGAACTCGGAGGTGCCGTACGTTCGGTACTTGGATCGGTCGGATCGGGAAGACGTACTACTACTTCCTCTATGTTGTGTCAACGCTTCCGTTGCCGGTCTACGAGGGTACGTAGACAACACTCTCCCCTCTCGTTGCTATGCATCACCGTGATCTTGCGTGTGCGTAGGATTTTTTTTGAAATTACTACGTTCTCCAACAACCTGCACGGTATCATCGGCACCTGCAAAACTGGTTTTGGAAGTAATCTGTGAGCCACGGGGACTCAGCAATCTCACACCCTTGCGATCAAGACTATTTAAGCTTATGGGTAGGGAAAAAGTAGTGAGATGGAGCTGCAGCAAGCACTAGCATATATGGTGGCTTACTTACGCAAAAGAGAGCGAGGAGAGAAAGCAAAGCACGGTCGCAAACTAGAAGTGATCAAGAAGTGATCCTGAAACTACTTACGTTCAAGCATAACTCCAACACCGTGTTCACTTCCCGGACCCCGCCGGAAAGAGACCATCACGGCTACACACGCGGTTGATGCATTTTAATTAAGATAAGTTTCAGGTTTTCTACAACCAGACATTAACAAATTCCCATCTGCCCATAACCGCAGTCACGACTTTCGAAAGTTCAAATCCCTGCAGGGGTGTCCCAACTTAGCCCATCACAAGCTCTCACGGTCAACGGAGGATATTCCTTCTCCCAGGAAGACCCGATCAGGTTCGGAATCCCGGTTACAAGACATTTCGACAATAGTAAAACAAGACTAGCAAAGCCACCCGAATGTGCTGACAAATCCTGATAGGAGCTGCACATATCTCGTTCTCAGGGCACACCGGATTGTCCAAGGTTCCGGTAGACTAGCCCAGAGTTGCCCCTGGTGGCCGCCGGCAGCTGACAGGTTGGACCAACACTCAGAGGAGCACTGGCCCGGGGGGATTAAAATAAAGATGACCCTTGGGTTGGCCGACCAAAGGGAAAAAAGGCTAGGTGGCAAATGGTAAAACCAATGTTGGTCCTTGCTGGAGGAGTTTTATTCATGGCAAACTGTCAAGGGGTTCCCATTATAACCCAACCGTGTAAGGAACGCAAAATCAAGGAACATAACACCGGTATGACGAAAACTAGGGCGGCAAGAGTGGAACAAAACACCAGGCATAAGGCCGAGCCTTCCACCGTTTACCAAGTATATAGATGCATTAATTAAATAAGAGATATTGTGATATCCCAACAATAAACATGTTCCGACAAGGAACAAACTCCAATCTTCACCTGCAACTAACAACACTATAAGAGGGGCTAAGCAAAGCGGTAACATAGCCAAACAACAGTTTGCTAGGAAAAGGTGGGTTGGAGGCTTGGCTTAGCAATATGGGGGGCATGAAATAGCAAGTGATAGGTATCGCGTCATAGCCATAGCAAAAGAGCGAGCAACTAGCAAGCAAAGATAGAAGTGATTTCGAGGGTATGGTCATCTTGCCTGCAAAGTTCTCCGAGAAGACGAAAGCTTGATCCTCGTAAACGTACTCAACGGGTTCCTCGAACACGAACTTGTCTCTTGGCTCTACCCAAAGCAAGAACACCAGCAAAGGGAGACACAATCAACCACGGTGCAATGCACAAGCAACATGATGCAAAACATGGCATGATATGCGGGAAGTGATATGCAATGCATATGCGTGCTACGGAAGGGAAAGATTGAACCAGGCCTCAACTTGGCAAACCAAGATTTCCGCTGGAAAGATGAGTTGATTTCGGTCGAAATCGATATAAAGATCACCGGAATTGGATGCATGGTTTGCAAATGGCAAGCAAAACAAATATGGCACCGATCTGCGGTTAACAGCACGAGGCCTTCTAAAAGCATCAAGAACAACAAGCTACTGCACTCCAACATAACAACAAAGCACATGGCAGTGATCCACTCAAGATGCTTGACAAAAGATGAACACTGAGCTACGGCTAAATCACACAATAGCAGGTTGAAACAAGCATGGCAAAAGTGCAAAAGATATCAGGTTACAAACTTAGTGAAAAATAACCACATGTCAAGAATTTAACATCAGGAAGTAATGTTTAGAGCAAGATAACTACATGCTACAGGAACATATCATGGCAAAGCAAGGCATGGCATGAAGCTACTCAAAGCATATAACAAAAGTCCCTCACTGACCATAAGCCAAAAGGGATCAGAAGATACAATGGCAACCATGTAAACATAACAAGTTTCGTTAACAGATTCAGACTCAGCAGAAAACTGGAACATGGCAAAACAGATTCACGTAGGCATGTTTGCAAGCTCGATGCACTCACCACAAGGCATTGCATGACAAACTAAGCATACACCCAGCAAGTATACATGGCATAGAAGCTAAACATGGCAAGAACAACCACATAGCATGCACGGATCAACTACAACAACCTCGGCAAAATTGATTAACATGTAAACAATCTGCCAGGAACATTTTATAGCAAAAGTAGAGCAAGATTGAGTCATGCTAGGGTGCTCCATAATTTCAAACAAAGACATGGATGGATATAGCATCACAATATCTCTAAAACATCCTTACTGAACATACTCAAACAAGGCATGGATCACTCTGTAGCAACATAAATACATGGCATAAAAATAACAGCAGGAAAAGGACTAAGTGAAATTCTAAGTCCCTGAAATCAGCAACATTACGAGAGCTACTTTGCATGCTTGTGCTAGTCACCACATTGATCAAAAAAATACATGGCATACACCCCTGTAAAGATGGCATGGCATACTTCAAAACACATGTAGGGCTCAAGTTCATAGGAGGCACACATTAAACATGGCAAAAATGACAAATGTCCAATTACTAGTAAGAATCTGAAACTAACATCACATAGCACTCTTGAAACAGCATTTAGGGCATTAAGATGAACTCAATTGAACATGGTGCAATGGAATTAAATGAAGTACTCATCGAAACGAACAATTTGATATGCTACACGTCCAAAACGGAGCCACGGGTGCAAAGTTATGATGCGATGAAGTATGCTCAAAATTACTGGGACTTAGGGAAAAATCAACCTCTCCGAGAAAGTCAACGGGCGGACGAAGAGATCCGGGATGGAGGGAACCGGGACACGTTGGTGTTTGGATGAGATCCCGGCGGATCTCGTCCCGATCCACCGGATCTCGCCGGAGAAGATGACGACGGCCGGAGGGAGGTCGCCGGGGCGCGGAGTCGGTCACCGGAAGCGGGCGCGCCGGCGAAGGGTGGTGCGGGTTGAGCGCGCAAGGCGGCGCGGCCGGATGGCACGGAGGTGGAGGCTCGGGTTGAGTGGCGACGGGGTTGGCGAGCGGCGCGGCGGCGAAGCGCTGGCAGCGGCGGCGGAGCACTGCCGGCGAGCGAGGTGATGGTGCAAGCGCGTGGTCGGGCGGCGGGGTCGCGGGCTCCCTCCGCGGGTGGCGGCGGCGACCGGTTGGGCCCCGCGGGCCTGATCCGGGCTCGGCGGGCCTGCGGCGGCGCGCGGTGGACAGAGGAGGGCGGCAGGGACACGTGGCGGCGGTTGAGTGGAGGAGCGAGGCGGCAGGCTGACGTGGCATCTCCTGATTGGCCGGTGTGATGTGGCGGCGGCGAGCGGACATGTCCGGCGCGGGAAGAAATGTCCGGCGGCGCGAGGAGCGGGGCTAGGGTTTGATCTGCACGGAATTTTCGGAGGAGAGCACAAATATATAGGTAGAGAGAGCTAGGAGAGTCCGAATGAGGTGCGGTTTTCGGCCACGCGATCGTGATCGAACGATCGAGAGGATGGAGGGGGTTTAGGTGGGTTTTGGGCCACTTAGGAGGGGGTGTTGGGCTGCAACACACATGAGGCCTTTATGGTTCCTCGGTTAACCGTTGGAGTATCAAACGAAGTCCAAATGGCACGAAACTTGACAGGCGGTCTACCGGTAGTAAACCAAGGCCGCATGACAAGTCTCGGTCCAATCCGAGAACGTTTAACACCCGCACATGAAAAGAGGCAAAAGGGAGCACCGGATGACATAGGAGCGTCGGATTGAGAAACAGACAATGGGGAAAATGCTCGGATGCATGAGACCAACACGTATGCAAATGTGATGCACATGATGACATGATATGAAATGCATGACACGCAAGAAAATGACAAGGCAACAACAACGAATAACTGGAAGACACCTGGCACATCGGTCTCGGGGCGTTACATGATGATTTGCTTATTGATAAAACTAGTGATGAGAACTATAATGAACTTGCTAGTAATCATGCTAATCAAGATGAAACGAATGGCAATGATAAGAAGGAGATTGAGCGTCTAACTAAAGAACTAAAAACTCTTAAGTTAGCTCATGAAACAACTTAAGAGGATCATAGAGAGCTCCTAAGAACTCATGAGAAGCTATGCTTCAAGAAGCTAAATTTAGAGCATGAGCATGAGTTTATAAAAGCAATCAATGATGATCTTCGAAAGAAGATTTCTTCTTACATTGCCAAATGTATCCTCTTCTCTACTTATATGCCACAAGTAAAATCTTGTAACAAGAGCAAGAAAGATTCTTCTTCTATTATTAACAACAACCATGCTAAATCCAATGTTGTTGCTTCTAGTAATTATCTTGATTCCACTAATGATTATCTTAGCCAAGTTACACTTGAGCAAGAAAATAGTTTGTTGAAAGGAATTATAGAGAAAGGTGTTTACAAGAGCCTTGCCGGGAGTACAATTTGAGGAAATTGTATGCAAGCAAGGAAGACACCGGAAGAATCAAGGTGTTGGTTCTGAACGAAAGTTCAATACCAATGGAGTTGAATGGGAAGAATATCAGTACCCAAAGATGAAGTTTGTTCCTCAAAAATAGAAGTATGAACCCACTTCTTTTAAGGGAACACAAGATCAAGATGGTCTTCCACCACAAGACCACAAGCTAAAAGGCAAGGACAAGCTTCAAGAAGAGATTGACTCATTTGAAGAAGCACCCAAAGCCATGGTCAAGTGGGTTCCCAAGACTTCATCAAGCTCTACTTCATCAAGTTTGACTACAACTCCAAGGATTCCCATCAAGTTGATGTGGATCCCAAAGAAGAATAACTAGAGTGTTCTTGAGGGTGACTTCGCCAACATATTTCACTCATATTCATTTTGGCAAGGACTTGTGCAATCAACTTTGACATCTTCACTAGTTCATGGAGTCACAAACCCACTTGTTGGTAAGAACAGGGAGAAGGTAACTCAATGCTTTCATGGACATCATCATATGTGAAATTCACACTATGTCTATGGATATCCTTGTATGTTCCTTGTGGTACTAACCCATGTAGGTGTTGAAAGAGCAAAACTCCAAAGGATTGCTCTGAACTCTTGATGGACAACATCAACATTGAGCATCCACATCTTCACTATCTATATGAAGTCATCATCGACAAAACCCAAGGTTAGTTCATGCCTCCTAGGGGGGATATCACATCTAGGGGGAGATTTGCTCTAAAAATTAAGATAAAGCAACTCTAATGGTGTGAACACATTAATGCTTTATGTAAAAGTGGTAACCCCACTTGTGCTTAAACGATTAGTATGACCTATGATCAAATGTTCTTATTCGACTCCTAAGTCAATATAATCATATATAGATGACCTAGTCATCGCCAATTGCTTGATAGATGCTAGTATTGGTTGTGCGTGTTTGACTCATATTTCATTTGCCATTTTATTGTGTGAGCATGTTGGTTTGCACATTTTCTTCATTTGAGGATATCCATTTGTTGTTTTGATTGTCTTGATTTTTCTGGTCAAGTGGATGTACAAGAATGCCTAAGAACCTTCTCTAGCTATCTATGCTTTCTTGTCTCAAATTCTATTCATGCTACATCACAAAAATTGAACAAGTCCTTTTTTGGACCCTCCGGGTGAGGCGCACTCGGAGCCACTGATACGTCTCCAACGTATCTATAATTTTTTATTGTTCCATGCTGTTATATTATCAATCTTGTATGTTCTATAATCATTTTATATAATTTTTTGTTACTAACCTATTAATATAGTGCCTAGTGTCAGTTGTTGTTTTTTGCATGTTTTTTACATCGCAGGAAATCAATACCAAACGGAGTCCAAATGCAATGAAACTTTATGGAGATTTCTTTGGACCAGAAGACACCCAATGGGCCAAGGCAGCGCCTGGGGGTGCTGCGAGGGGAGCACAACCCACCAGGGCACGCCAGGAGGCCCGGGCGCGCCCTAGTGGGTTGTGCCCACCTCGGGTTCCCCCTAGACCACCTCTTTGCTCTATAAATACCCCAATATTCCACAAACCCTAGGGGAGTCGACGAAAATCAATTCCGGTTCCCGCAGAGTCCAGAACCACCAGACCAATCTAGAGACCATCACGGAGGGGTTCACCACTTCCATTGGTGCCTCTCCGATGATGCGTGAGTAGTTCTTTGTAGACCTTTGGGTTCGTAGTTAGTAGCTAGATGGCTTCCTCTCTCTCGTTTGATTCTCAATACAATGATCTCTTGGAGATCTATATGATGCAACTCTTTTTGCGGTGTGTTTGTTGGGATCTGATGAACTTTGAGTTTATGATCAGATCTATCATTTTATATCCATGGAAGTTATTTGAGTTTCTTTGATCTCTTATATGCATGATTGCTTATAGCCTCGTATTTATTCTCCGATATTTGGGTTTTGTTTGGCCAACTTGATCTATTTATCTTGCAATGGGAAGAGGTGATTTGTAGTGGGTTCGATCTTACGGTGCTTGATCCCAGTGACAGAAGGGGAACCAACACGTATGTATCGTTGCTACTAAGGATAAAACGATGGGGTCTATCTCTACATAGATAGATCTTGTCTACATCATGTCATCGTTCTTGTTGTATTACTCCATTTCTCCATGAACTTAATACACTAGATGCATGCTGGATAGCAGTCGATGTGTGGAGTAATAGTAGTAGATGCAGGCAGGAGTCGGTCTACTAATCTTGGACGTGATGCCTATGTAATGATCATTGCCTGGATATCGTCATGATTATTTGAAGTTCTATCAATTTCCTAATAGTAATTTGTTCACCCACCATTTTCTATTTTTCTCGAGAGAAGCCACTAGTGAAACCTACGCCCCCCGGTTCTCTTTCTCATATTATTTGCCTTTGCGGTCTATTTTATTTGCCTTTTATTTTCAGATCTATTGAACCAAAAATACAAAAATACCTTGCTGCAATTTATTTTATTTGGCGTTCGATCTATCAATATTTACAACTCTCTCACGTCCATTTGCCAATTTCTGGCACCGTTACCCGAAAGGGATTGACAACCCCTTTTACACGTGGGTTGCGAGTATTTATTATTTGTGTGCAGGGGCTATTTATGTTGTGTTGCTTGGTTCTCCTACTGGTTCGATAACCTTGGTTTCATATCCGAGGGAAATACCTACCGCCGCTATGCTGCATCATCCATTCCGCTTTGGGGAAATACCGACGTAGCTTCAAGCGACATCAGCCACCGATCAGAAAGGGCTGATCTCCAAAACCTTCAAATTTGCTATCTGTGTGACCAATTCACTCCTACTCAGACTCACCGAAACAGTTTGATTGATCTACGCTTTTTATCTCGGTGCTATCGACTAGACCAACTCGGTGTCATCGATTTGCTGTAACTGCACACAATGACATGTCTTGGTGCCATAGATTTGTTCCATTCAGTGCCACCGACAACAGCTGGGTATATATATATATATAGGACAGGGCTATTCTGTTACTAGTAACAGAATAATATTATGTTACCCTCGGTCCCTATAAGGGCGCGATGCGCACACCAGTAGAATCTCCCCGACCCGCCCCCAAACTACCCGGCTCCTTCCGCCGGAGGCAGTCATCGCGGGCGAGCGAGCGACGGCGGCAGCCAGAGCAAGGGAGCCCATGGCGCCGTGACGGGTCGCTCCTCCAACCCACGTGCTGCTGCCGGCTGGCCGTCTGCACGCCTCCCTGCCGACGGGCTCGCCAGCACCTCCCCGCGTGCCTTCCCTCCGACGGGCGCCGGCCCCTACCCGCGCACCTCCCCGTCGATGGGTGCCGGATCCTCCCCGCTCGCCCCCCTCCGACGAGCTCGCCGGCCCGTCCCCGCCTCCGGCAGCTGCCGCGCGCCATCCCAACCTTCCTCTGCCGCTGCGCACCGCCATCCCCGCCCGACGGGGCCGTGATCCGCCGCCTCCTGCCTCCCTCCGTCGCCGGGGCTCCTTCTCCGGGGCAGTGATCCCCGCAAGACGTTGCATCAATGGCGCCGCCTCCCAAGAACATGCCAGTATGCCGACCACGAGAGGAAGAAGAAGAAGTTCAACAACCATCGATGCAAGTTCAACTTGAGGTAATGTCTACACAGTAAGTTCAATGATACATAAACTAGGAGTACTTCTAGTGTAGTTGCATAAGTTATAGATGAACAAAAGAGAAGACATGCATCAGTTATATATATATATATATATATATGCATATCCATACATCTCTGAAGTTCAATGTTCAGTTTACAAAGAAGTGCTAAAAAACAGTACATCAGTACATCAGTGTGTAACATGTACGGTTATACTGTTCGACTGAAAACGGAACCAGATACAAAATAGAGAACAATAGTTTAAATAACAACCATCGATGCAAGTTCAACTTGTACAATGCCTTCAGTGCATGACATGTTACCCATAGCATGTATACGAGAAAAATGCAGAAAAGATTAATCCCAAAACTGTTGAATATCATTGCAGAAGCGAGCAAGGCGGCGCACGCAGCGAGCGTTTGATGAGCCAAGCAGATATGGGGCACCACCTGGTTGGGTAACACCAGAAATACCACCTGGATACTTCAACAATACATGCAGATTTCAAGATACACCAGAATCATCAGAAGCACAGACAAGTTTTCCTATGCAGCAAACACCAATATCTGGGAATACAAGCTTTGTCACTCGTGGGTTGCAACAAGGCCAACAATATCCCCAACAACAAATGTTTTCCTTCCCTAGCGCATGCAGAAAGCCAAGGACAGGAAGCCATGGATGGGTTGCAACAAGGCTTCCACCAGTCGCTCCGTCAACATCAATCATCCGTGCTGCAAAAGCGGTTGTGACGAGAAGACCAGGCCAAAGAGACATAAATTTTGGACGCTCTAGCCGGTTCCAAAGTACAAGATATGAGCCATATAGACAGGAGCAACCTCACAATGAACCTGAGGGGAGACGGGCCATACAATGAGAGACGGGGATCTTCGTCAACATTGCTCCCTCCAAGAGATGCATTGCTGCATGTGCCAAGGGTGACACCACCCGCGCCCATACACCAGGGTGAACAGCAAACACCGGAGGCAGCACAGAGCTATACACATGTAAGTATCCATATAGAAAAAAACCATACAAGCACAATCCATACCATGGTACTGTGACCACCCCATCTAAACATTTTCATAACTACATTTTTGTTTGCTCACTGTTGCGTGAAGCCACCTAACATTGAAGCTTATGTTCTGCCAAGGCTAGAGATGCGCTTTGGAACTTTTGAAGAAGCAAAGAACTTCTACAACCTCTATGAGAAGCACGCGGGTTTTGCTATCAGGGAAGGCTCCAAGTTTAAGACCAGATCCTACCTTTATTGCACGTGCTATGGAGTCTATCATTCGAAGGTGTCTGAAGAAAATAGACAGCGGAACAAAATGACAGCCAGGACTAACTGCGGGGCTAAAATGAGGCTGAAGATTGAAAAGGATGGAACACTTGTCATAAAAGAGATAGTCTGGGAACACAACCACATGCTACAGCTCACTCCACAAATGCTTGTCTTCTTGCACTCCCACAAAAACTTTGACAAAACAATCTTGGAGTACATCAAGTACCTGCAGTTCAAAGGCATTGAACACGCGTAAATCATGAGCATACTGGGCAGTGATGACCCTGGTAGCTAATTCCTCGAAATGAATGCCAAAGACCTGATTAACCTGTAAGTACAAACTTGTTCTCCTCCCATAAACCGCCTATGTATTTTTTCCTCTGTCAGTACAAACATATTACACAATGCATGACCTGACGCCAGTTCAACATGCATTTTTGAATGACTGTTCACTTTTAATATCCAGGAAGCAAAAAATTCAAGGATGGATGATGTGGACGATGTCCTAAAGACTGTCAACTTCTTTAAGGAGATGAAAGCTATAAACAGGGAATTCTTCTATGACATGCAACTCGATGAGTCCGACAAAGTTAAGAACATATTCTGGGCGCATGCAAGCTGTCGAGGGGCCTATCAGGACTTCGGTGACTGCGTAACATTTGACACCACATATAAGACCAACAAGTACCATATGCCACTTGGGGTGTTTGTCGGTACTAACAACCACTTCCAGACTACATTCTTTGGTTTTGCCCCGATAAGAGATGAGGATGCAGAATCATTCAGATGGCTATTCAAGACGTTTTTAAGGTGCATGAGAGGGAAGGCTCCTACATGCATCCTCACAGGTACAACCGCAAAAACCACCCCAACCACCACCACCACCCGCTTCCCCCAAAAAACTAAAAGGAAAATAACACGTTAAAAAATGTTTGTGTCAGTTCTATTTGTATATATGCACTAACATATGCTGACCACTCCACATCTCTTTTCTCATTACCAGACTAGTGCCCGGCAATGGCTTTGGCGATACCAAAAGTTTTCAAGAACACAGTACACAAGCTGTGCCGCTGACACATTATGAAGAAGTATAGGGAACACCTCGCATACCCGTACTACCTGCACGAAGACTTCAAAGAAGTATTCACATCAATCCTCAACTGGCCCCTCATGCCAACTAAGTTTGAGGATGCCTGGAAAGGACTCATCGATAGGTACAACCTCCATGATGATGCCACGATGCTGGCCATGTGGAACGAGCGTGAGAAATGGATATCAGCCTACTTCAAAGAAATTTTTTGCGCCAAAATGACATCCACACAGCGAAGTGAGAGCATGAAGTATGTGCTCAAGAAGAACTTTGTAAGTGAGAGACAAAACCTACACCGGTTTGTCAGCCAGGTAAACTCCTGCGTCAAAACCAGGAGACAGACAGAGAACCAAGAGACAATGGGTAACATGGTATAGCTCTATCACCTGTCGTGAGACAAAAAACATGCTTACTAAAGTAAAACTTTATTAGTTAGACAAGTTTTTGCTGCGAGAAAACTAACAATTTGGTCATCATTCTTGCATGTGCAGAAGGAACAAAACACGCTGACCTTCTATGGGTTTGACACCCAGATGGCAAAGGTTTACTCGTGAGCTGTGTACAGCAAGATCAAAAAAGGCTAAAACTGAGCACACTCTTCACGACGACAGAGACGGAAGAGACCACAAAGTACCTCATGCGCTACAATAACCCGCAAAAACTGTCTACATGGTCTCAGCATGTGTTCCAGGTGGTTGCAGACCCTGTGGGATAAACATATGAGTGCGAGTGCAGGCTATGGGACCACACAGGTGAGGACTGCAAAAAAAGATGTTACATATTGTACTACTTTATTTGCAAAGTTTTTGTTCGAATGAAATGATAAAATACATGCACCTCTTCCTAAAACAAAATACAGGTCTTTTCTGCGTGCATGTCCTGTGCATGATGCAGACAATTAAGGCTCCTAGCGTTCCAGAGAAATATATCCTCAGGATACACCAAACACCCGAACATCCAGCCAACATTCGACATAAATGACTTGAGGACAGTAGCGTCAAACAAGGCATCCCAATACTGCATTGAAAGCTCACTGCTGACGCTCAACATGAGGGTGCACAGAAAAAGTTTGAGAAGCCAAGAGCAAATGGCGAGGTCGCGGGTCGTCATGGACAAACTTGAACAAGAACTCGATGCCATGCATTCTGCTGAAAATGGAGGTGTGGCGGACAATGATGCCATTGAGAAGGATATTGCTACAATGTTATCCGAGATGAATCATATGGGAGCTGTTGACCCGTTCGACAATGAGGAAGAGGAGCAGCAGCAACCAGAGCTTGCCCATGTGCACACTCAAGATCACCAACAAGCTCACATGCGAGATCATGAGCTTGATGGTGCTGTAGGCGAACGACATGACAACAGCACATCCTAGCAGCAGCACCAGGAAAGAGTGATTAAACCACCCATATTCTCAAACACAAAGGGGAGGAAGAGCAAGACGCAGGCAGCAAAAGCAGCGAAAGCAGCAGCCAAAAAGCCACCACGCCCCATCAAACGTGTGGAATTTGGCCCGGACGACAAACCTCTCGGGATAAGGGCATGCGGATTCTGCAATGTCGTGAGAAACCATAACTACCGCACATGCTCACTCCGCACAGATGGCACTACCAACAAGCACAAGCAGATTGGAGCCACCCAGGTTTCTACCAATGGAGACAACACACATAACAGCGACACTTGCCGCAAGTGTGGGGGAACTGACGAGCATAATGCCCGCACGTGCAAAGTGGGAAAGGAGGTCATTGGCGCTGAACAAACACAGGGCAAGGTGCAGAGTTCTAAAAAATCAAATGAAGATGATGAAGAAGAAGAGTTTGACGAGAATGACGACCAATCAGACGAAGACAATGAAGATGACACTGTCGGGGATGAGGAAACTGAAATTGACGATGAAGTTGCCAAGGCTCAACCAGGAAAGGGTGCCGGCAAGGCACAACATTCGGGGCCAGTTAGGAGAAGCTCAAGGCTGAACACCTAAACAACACATAGTGGTCTCAGTTGCCTCGGCACACAATGAGGAAACATGTCAGAAACAGTACTATAGTTAAGATATTGCAGAATCTTATTTAGCTTTATCGTCGATTTCTCGATCAGTACTATAGTTAAGATATAATTTGTGATTTGTGCCTGTTGAACCAGTGACATTATTATGTAAACCAATTGATGATCCTTTTGAATGCAGTCAGAAATAAATTTGAAAAAACTTATCTGGATTTACCTGACGCAAACGCTACTGTCGACCAGTAACTCAGCAGCAAAAAAAATGTCAAGGAAAATTTAAACTCCTATAGTACATCAGTACTGATAGTTCTCAGTCGTCAGTACAAAGACATAGTACACATCAGTACTGATATAATTTGTGATTTGTGCCCGCTGGAGCAGTCACATTATTACGTAAAACATTTGATAATCCTTTTGAACGCAGTCACAAAATACATTTGTACTGACGAAAAACACTATTGTCGACCAGTCGTCAGTACAAAGGCAGAGTAAAACAAACACACCCGTGAACACCTCAAAAAACATCGATTTTAAAAAAATAAAGCTATGTCTGCTTCTGCCAGTCCCAATTCAGAAAGACCATCAGTACATAAAAATAATTACCTCAAACAAAAATGCGAATATAATACATTCTGTACTGATGAAAATCTAATTTATCTGTAAAAAATACTCAAAGATTATCTTGATATAAACAATCCTTTAAAAAATACAAAAATTGTTTTAAAAAACATTAGCATCACACATAGTCTCATTGGTATTTGGTAAGTTCAATTACACTTTAATCACCAGTCCAAGTACCACAGTAGAGGAGTACAGACCTCCATCATCACCAACCCTGACATATGCAAGTGGGATGAGCAACCGATAAGTACAGCTTGACAAGACAAATCAGTGCGACAGTAAAATGCCGTCATCACCACCCTTGAGACGTGCAAGTGGGATTTAGCAGGTCATAAGTACAACTTGACAAGACTAGTAAGTGCAGTAGTAAAAACCATTGGACTTGGACGGTTACTTCTTCCAAGCCACCACCCGTGCCACCCATTGAGCAGTTGCCACAACGGACTGCAAACGGCGACCCCAAGCCACTACACCCACGCCCCCGACGAACTGCCTCCCACAAATCCCCGTCGACGCACTGCAAAAAACCCCATTCTCTTCCATCTCTCCATCATCCCCACAAACAACCATTGCCCTTCCATCTCCCCTGCACACAAACCACAAACTTCTCTCTCACAAGCCCACAACCGCCGGAGGAGGGCGATGGCGGAGGAACCGTCCACCAAGCGTCATCAAGACGAGCCGTCAGACAAGAGCAGCAACCTCATCGACGTTCACGTCCCCGGTGAGAAGCTCGAGTACACCAAAACCCTCAGAGAGGTTGAGCTCCACGGGAAGGAGATGCTGGAGATCGTCTGCACCAGCGAACCAGATAAGGCCGACGAGGTGATCTCCAGGCTCTGGAGGAAGGCTGGGGCCTGATTCGTAGGATCATCGGTGTTGGTGTGCACTACACCAACGGAGATGAACCTCCCCAGATGGCAGCAGTCCTGCAGTTGTGCGTCGACGACCTCTGCTTGGTGTACCACATCGCAGCGGCCACAAAATGGTGAGCCATCCTACTCATTTGCCCTGTTTGATTTATCTGTTTTATTAGTACTGTATCCTGAAAATTTCATCAGACTTGTTTCCCAACTAGATGTACTAGTGTGGCTTGTGAAAAGTGGATGCACTACTGCATTTTCTCAAGTAGATACACTATAAATGTATTTTTGAACCTGATGCATCGGATTACTATTTGGAAAATCTCGCGGAAGATTAATTTCTGAAGTTGACTGACTAGTCTAGTTTCTGAACTTGATCCAATAGTGTAGTTTATGTACTCAATGTATTAAAAAGATGTTTCTGAACTTAATGTAGTGAAGTATTTTCTGAATTTGATCTAATGTTATTCTCATAAGAAAAAAACTAAGGACTTGGTGAAGCACTGTTTATGTGTTATCCTATTCAATAAACGTAAACTAAACTAGTACCAAAGCAGAACATACAACATTGAATGAAACTATGTATAATCCAAAAAAGAAGAATAACATGATGTACTTAATTTAATTTCAGAACTTTGTTTACTAGTTTATGAAGTACATTCATCCATTATTTATGCTACATAAACATATACTTAAATGGATTCATCGCTTGTAAGACAAAACAAAAATGAATAATTCAAACATCAAAAGTAATGCTGATTTTCAAAAATGTCTCTCCCCTTGTAGGCCCAAGCGCCTGAACGAGTTGCCGGTTTCAGCATTGAAAGCGACAAAGAGAAGCTGAAGTTGTCCGGTTTGGAGATCAACCCTGGCAAGTTCATCGACATTCAATGCAAGTGGAGAGTACCATACACCGGAAAAGAGTACGACTCCTTGACTGATGTTGCAGCCAGTGTCATCCACCCATTCTACAAAGGCATGAAGAAGAACATCAACATGCAGGAAGATTACAAATTGTGGGGGACCAGCCCGCTGCCAGACAACCTCATCGAGTACGCAGGAGTGGATGCATACGCCACGTACAAGGCATGGAGCATGATCGACTACATCACAGATGGTTCGGAAATTGCAAAAGAGCGGGAGGCTGCGAATTACTACGACCAACCCTACTGCCCCTATGCGGGATGAAGATACATCAGAGCCTGCCTTCGTTTTACTTTCGCTTGTGCTTGCCTTTTTGAAGGAAATATGCCCTAGAGGCAATAATAAAGTTATTATTTATTTCCTTATATCATGATAAATGTTTATTATTCATGCTAGAATTGTATTAACCGGAAACATAATACATGTGTGAATACATAGACAAATAGAGTGTCACTAGTATGCCTCTACTTGACTAGCTCGTTAATCAAAGATGGTTATGTTTCCTAACCATGAACAAAGAGTTGTTATTTGATTAACGGGATCACATCATTAGGTGAATGATCTGATTGACATGACCCGTTCCATTAGCTTAGCACCCGATCGTTTAGTATGTTGCTATTGCTTTCTTCATGACTTATACATGTTCCTATGACTATGAGATTATGCAACTCCCGTTTGCCGGAGGAACACTTTGTGTGCTACCAAACATCACAACGTAAATGGGTGATTATAAAGGTGCTCTACAGGTGTCTCCAAAGGTACATGTTGGGTTGGCGTATTTCGAGATTAGGATTTGTCACTCCGATTGTCGGAGAGGTATCTGTGGGCCCTCTCGGTAATGCACATCACATAAGCCTTGCAAGCATTGCAACTAATGAGTTAGTTGCGAGATGATGTATTACGGAACGAGTAAAGAGACTTGCCAGTAACGAGATTGAACTAGGTATTGAGATACCGACAATCGAATCTCGGGCAAGTAACATACCGATGACAAAGGCAACAACATATGTTGTTATGCGGTCTGACCGATAAAGATCTTTGTAGAATATGTAGGAGCCAATATGAGCATCCAGGTTGCGCTATTGGTTATTGACCGGAGACGTGTCTCGGTCATGTCTACATTATTCTCGAACCCGTAGGGTCCGCACGCTTAAGGTTTCGATGACAGTTATATTATGAGTTTATGAGTTTTGATGTACCGAAGTTAGTTCGGAGTCCCGGATGTGATCACGGACATGACGAGGAGTCTCGAAATGGTTGAGACATAAAGATTGATATATTGGACGGCTATATTCGGACACCGGAAGTGTTCCGGGTGATTTCGGAGAAAACCGGAGAGCCGGAGGGTTACCGGAACCCCCCCGAGAGAAGTAATGGGCCATATGGGCCTTAGTGGAGAGAGAGAGGGGCAGCCAAAGGTGGGCCACGCGCCTCCTCCCCTGGTCCAAATTGGACTAGGAGAGGGGGGCGGCGCCCCCCTTTCCTTCTCCCTCCCCACTTCTTTCCCCCTCCTAGTAGGAGTCCTACTCCTACTAGGAGGAGGACTCCTCCTTGGCGCGCCATAGGGGCCGGCCGGCCTCCTCCCCTTGATCCTTTATATACGGGGGCAGGGGGCACCCCTAGACACACAAGTTGATCCACGTGATCATATTCTTAGCCGTGTGCGGGGCCCCCTTCCACCATAATTCTCGATAATATTGTAGCGGTGCTTAGGCGAAGCCCTACGACGGTAGTACATCAAGATCGTCACCACGCCGTCGTGCTGACGGAACTCTTCCCCGACACTTTGCTGGATCGGAGTCCGGGGATCGTCATCGAGCTGAACGTGTGCTAAAACTCGGAGGTGCCATAGTTTCGGTGCTTGATCGGTCGGGCCGTGAAGACGTACGACTACATCAACCGCGTTGTGCTAACACTTCTGCTGTCGGTCTACAAGGGTACGTAGATCACACTCTCCCCTCTCGTTGCTATGCATCACCATGATCTTGCGTGTGCGTAGGATTTTTTTTGAAATTACTACGTTCCCCAACAGTGGCATCCGAGCCTATGTTTTATATGTTGATGTTATATGCACGAGTAGAACACAAGTGAGTTGTGGGCGATATAAGTCATACTGCTTACCAGCATGTCATACTTTGGTTCAGCGGTATTGTTGGACGAAGCGGCCCGGACCGACATTACGCGTACGCTTACGTGAGACCGGTTCTCCCGACGTGCTTTGCACATAGGTGGCTTGCGGATGACAGTTTCTCCAACTTTAGTTGAACCGAGTGTGGCTACGCCCGGTCCTTGCGAAGGTTAAAACAACACCAACTTGACAAACTATCATTGTGGTTTTGATGCGTAGGTAAGATTGGTTCTTGCTTAAGCCCGTAGCAGCCACGTAAAACTTGCAACAACAAAGTAGAGGACGTCTAACTTGTTTTTGCAGGGCATGTTGTGATGTGATATGGTCAAGACATGATGCTAAATTTTGTTGTATGATATGATCATGTTTTGTAACCGAGTTATCGGCAACTGGTAGGAGCCATATGGTTGTCGCTTTATTGTATGCAATGCAATCGCATTGTAATGCTTTACTTTATCACTAAGTGGTAGCGATAGTCGTGGAAGCATAAGATTGGCGAGATGACAGCGATGCTACGATGGAGATCAAGGTGTCATGCCGGTGACGATGGTGATCACGACGGTGCTTCGAAGATGGAGATCACAAGCACAAGATGATGATGGCCATATCATATCACTTATATTGATTGCATGTGATGTTTATCTTTTATGCATCTTATCTTGCTTTGATTAACGGTAGCATTATAAGATGATCTCTCACTAATTATCAAGAAGTGTTCTCCCTGAGTATGCACCGTTGCGAAAGTTCTCCGTGCTGAGACACCATGTGATGATCGGGTGTGATAGGCTCTACGTTCAAATACAACGGGTGCAATACAGTTGCACACGTGGAATACTCAGGTTATACTTGACGAGCCAAGCATATACAGATATGGCCTCGGAACACGGAGACCGAAAGGTCGAGCGTGAATCATATAGTAGATATGATCAACATAGTGATGTTCACCAAGGAAACTACTCCATCTCACGTGATGATCGGACATGGTTTAGTTGATTTGGATCACGTAATCACTTAGAGGATTAGAGGGATGTCCATCTAAGTGGGAGTTCTTTAAGTATATTAATTGAACCTAAATTTATCATGAAACTTAGTACCTGATAGTATCTTGCTTGTTTATGCTTGATTGTAGATAGATGGCTCGTGCTGTTGTTCCGTTGAATTTTAATGCGTTCCTTGAGAAAGTAAAGTTGAAAGATGATGGTAGCAATTACACGGACTGGGTCCGTAACTTGAGGATTATCCTCACTGCTGCACAGAAGAATTACGTCCTGGAAGCACCGTTGGGTGCCAGGCCTGCTGCTGGAGCAACACCATATGTTATGAACGTCTGGCAGAGCAAAGCTGATGACTACTCGATAGTTCAGTGTGCCATTCTTTACGGCTTAGAATCGGGACTTCAACGATGTTTTGAACGTCATGGAGCATATGAGATGTTCCAGGAGTTGAAGTTAATATTTCAAGAAAATGCCCGGATTGAGAGATATGAAGTCTCCAATAAGTTCTATAGCTGCAAGATGGAGGAGAACAGTTCTGTCGGTGAGCATATACTCAAAATGTCTGGGTATAATAATCACTTGATTCAATTGGGAGTTAATCTTCCAGATGATTGCGTCATTGACAGAATTCTCCAATCACTGCCACCAAGCTACAAGAGCTTCGTGATGAACTATAATATGCAAGGGATGAATAAGACTATTCCCGAGCTCTTCACAATGCTGAAAGCTGCGGAGGTAGAAATCAAGAAGGAGCATCAAGTGTTGATGGTCAACAAGACCACTAGTTTCAAGAAAAAGGGCAAAGGGAAGAAGAAGGGGAACTTCAAAAGGAACAGCAAGCAAGTTGCTACTCAAGAGAAGAAACCCAAACCTAGACCTAAGCCTGAAACTGAGTGCTTCTACTGCAAGCAGACTGGTCGCTGGAAGCGGAACTGCCCCAAGTATTTGGCGGATAAGAAGGATGGCAAGGTGAACAAAGGTATATGTGATATACATGTTATTGATGTGTACCTTACTAATGCTCGCAGTAGCACCTGGGTATTTGATACTGGTTTTGTTGCTAATATTTGCAACTCGAAACAGGGACTACGGATTAAGCGAAGATTGGCTAAGGACGAGGTGACGATGCGCGTGGGAAACAGTTCCAAAGTCGATGTGATCGCAGTCGGCTCGCTACCTCTACATCTACCTTCGGGATTAATATTAGACCTAAATAATTGTTATTTGGTGCCAGCGTTAAGCATGAACATTATATCTGGATCTTGTTTGATGTGAGACGGTTATTCATTTAAATCTGAGAATAATGGTTGTTCTATTTATATGAGTAATATCTTTTATGGTCATGCACCCTTAAAGAGTGGTCTATTTTTATTGAATCTCGATAGTAGTGACACACATATTCATAGTGTTGAAGCCAAAAGATGCAGAGTTGATAATGATAGTGCAACTTATTTGTGGCACTACCATTTTGGTCATATCTGTATAAAACGCAGGAAGAAACTCCATACTAATGGGCTTTTGGAACCACTTGATTATGAATCACTTGGTACTTGCAAACCATGCCTTATGGGTAAGATGACAAAAACACCGTTCTCCGGTACTATGGAGAGAGCAACAGATTTGTTGGAAATCATACATACAGATGTATGTGGTCCGATGAACATTGAGGCTCGTGGCAGATATCGTTATTTTCTCACCTTCACAGATGACTTAAGCAGATATGGGTATATCTACTTAATGAAACATAAGTCTGAAACATTTGAAAAGTTTAAAGAATTTCAGAGTGAAGTTGAAGATCATCGTAACAAGAAAATAAAATTCCTACGATCTGATCGTGGAGGAGAATATTTGAGTTACGAGTTTGGTGTACATTTGAAAAATTGTGGAATAGTTTCGCAACTCACGCCACCCGGAACACCACAGCGTAATGGTGTGTCCGAACGTCGTAATCGTACTTTACTAGATATGGTGCGATCTATGATGTCTCTTACTGATTTACCGCTATTTTTTTGGGGATACGCTCTAGAGACAGCCGCATTCACGTTAAATAGGGCACCATCAAAATCCGTTGAGACGACGCCTTATGAACTGTGGTTTGGCAAGAAACCAAAGTTGTCGTTTCTGAAAGTTTGGGGCTGCGATGCTTATGTGAAAAAGCTTCAACCTGATAAGCTCGAACCCAAATCGGAGAAATGTGTCTTCATAGGATATCCAAAGGAAACTATTGGATACACCTTCTATCACAGATCCGAAGGCAAGACTTTTGTTGCTAAATTCGGAAACTTTCTGGAGAAGGAGTTTCTCTCGAAAGAAGTGAGTGGGAGGAAAGTAGAAATTGACGAGGTAACTGTACCTACTCCCTTATTGGAAAGTAGTACATCACAAAACCTGTTTCTGTGACACCTACACCAGTTAGTGAGGAAGCTAATGATGATGATCATGAAACTTAAGAACAAGATACTACTGAACCTCGTAGATCAACCAGAGTGAGATCCGCGCTAGAGTGGTACGGTAATCCTATTCTGGAAGTCATGCTACTAGATCATGATGAACCTACGAACTATGAAGAAGTGATGGTGAGCCCAGATTCCGCAAAATGGCTTGAAGCCATGAAATCTGAGATAGGATCCATGTATGAGAACAAAGTATGGACTTTGGTTGACTTGCCCGATGATCGGCAAGCAATTGAGAATAAATGGATCTTCAAGAAGAAGACTGATGCTGACGGTAATATTACGGTCTACAAAGCTCGACTTGTCGCAAAAGGTTTTTGGCAAGTTCAAGGGATTGACTACGATGAGACCTTCTCACCCGTAGCGATGCTTAAGTCTGTCCGAATCATGTTAGCAATTGCCGCATTTTATGATTATGAAATTTAGCAGATGGATGTAAAAACTGCATTCCTAAATGGATTTCTGGAAGAAGAGTTGTATATGATGCAACTAGAAGGTTTTGTCGATCCAAAGGGAGCTAACAAAGTGTGCAAGCTCCAGCGATCCATTTATGGACTGGTGCAAGCCTCTCGGAGTTGGAATAAACGCTTTGATAGTGTGATCAAAGCATTTGGTTTTATACAGACTTTTGGAGAAGCCTGTATTTACAAGAAAGTGAGTGGGAGCTCTGTAGCATTTCTGATATTATATGTGGATGACATATTACTAATTGGAAATGATATAGAATTTCTGGATAGCATAAAGGGATACTTGAATAAGAGTTTTTCAATGAAAGACCTCGGTGAAGCTGCTTATATATTAAGCATTAAGATCTATAGAGATAGATCAAGACGCTTAATTGGACTTTCACAAAGCACATACCTTGACAAAGTTTTGAAGAAGTTCAAAATGGATCAAGCAAAGAAAGGGTTCTTGCCTGTGTTACAAGGTGTGAAGTTGAGTAAGACTCAATGCCCGACCACTGCAGAAGATAGAGAGAAAATGAAAGATGTTCCCTATGCTTCAGCCATAGGCTCTATCATGTATGCAATGCTGTGTACCAGACCTGATGTGTGCCTTGCTATAAGTCTAGCAGGGAGGTACCAAAGTGATCCAGGAGTGGATCACTGGACAGCGGTCAAGAACATCCTGAAATACCTGAAAAGGACTAAGGATATGTTTCTCATATATGGAGGTGACAAAGAGCTTATCGTAAAAGGTTACGTTGATGCAAGCTTTAACACTGATCCGGACGATTCTAAATCGCAAACCGGATACGTGTTTACATTAAACGGTGGAGCTGTCAGTTGGTGCAGTTCTAAACAAAGCGTTGTGGCGGGATCTACATGTGAAGTGGAGTACATAGCTGCTTCGGAAGCAGCAAATGAAGGAGTCTGGATGAAGGAGTTCATATCCGATCTAGGTGTCATACCTAGTGCATCGGGTCCAATGAAAATCTTTTGTGACAATACTAGTGCAATTGCCTTGGCAAAGGAATCCAGATTTCACAAGAGAACCAAGCACATCAAGAGACGCTTCAATTCCATCCGGGATGTAGTCCAGGTGGGAGACATAGAGATTTGCAAGACACATACGGATCTGAATGTTGCAGACCCATTGACTAAGCCTCTTCCATGAGCAAAACATGATCAACACCAAGGCTCCATGGGTGTTAGAATCATTACTGTGTAATCTAGATTATTGACTCTAGTGCAAGTGGGAGACTGAAGGAAATATGCCCTAGAGGCAATAATAAAGTTATTATTTATTTCCTTATATCATGATAAATGTTTATTATTCATGCTAGAATTGTATTAACCGGAAACATAATACATGTGTGAATACATAGACAAACAGAGTGTCACTAGTATGCCTCTACTTGACTAGCTCGTTAATCAAAGATGGCTATGTTTCCTAACCATGAACAAAGAGTTGTTATTTGATTAACGGGATCACATCATTAGGTGAATGATCTGATTGACATGACCCATTCCATTAGCTTAGCACCTGATCGTTTAGTATGTTGCTATTGCTTTCTTCATGACTTATACATGTTCCTATGACTATGAGATTATGCAACTCCTATTTGCCGGAGGAACACTTTGTGTGCTACCAAACATCACAACATAAATGGGTGATTATAAAGGTGCTCTACAGGTGTCTCCAAAGGTACATGTTCGGTTGGCGTATTTCGAGATTAGGATTTGTCACTCCGATTGTCGGAGAGGTATCTCTGGGCCCTCTCGGTAATGCACATCACATAAGCCTTGCAAGCATTGCAACTAATGAGTTAGTTGCGAGATGATGTATTACGGAACAAGTAAAGAGACTTTCTGGTAATGATATTGAACTAGGTATTGAGATACCGACGATCGAATATCGGGCAAGTAACATACCGATGACAAAGGGAACAACGTATGTTGTTATGCGGTCTGACCGATAAAGATCTTCGTAGAATATGTAGGAGCCAATATGAGCATCCATGTTCCGCTATTGGTTATTGACCGGAGATGTGTCTCGGTCATGTCTACATTGTTCTCGAACCCGTAGGGTCCGCACGCTTAAGGTTTCGATGACAGTTATATTATGACTTTATGAGTTTTGATGTACCGAAGTTAGGTGGGAGTCCCGGATGTGATCACGGACATGACGAGGAGTCTCGAAATGGTTGAGACATAAAGATTGATATGTTGGACGGCTATATTCGGACACCGGAAGTGTTCCGGGTGATTTCGGAGAAAACCGGAGAGCCGGAGGGTTACTGGAACCCCCTCGGGAGAAGTAATGGGCCATATGGGCCTTAGTGGAGAGAGAGGGGCAGCCAAAGGTGGGCCGCTCGCCTCCTCCCCCCTGGTCCGAATTGGACTAGGAGAGGGGGGGCGGCGCCCCCCTTTCCTTCTCCCTCCCCACTTCTTTCCCCCTCCTAGTAGGAGTCCTACTCCTACTAGGAGGAGGACTCCTCCTTGGCGCGCCATAGGGGCCGGCCGGCCTCCTCCCCTTGATCCTGTATATACGGGGGCAGGGGGCACCCCTAGACACACAAGTTGATCCACGTTATCATATTCTTAGCCGTGTGCGGTGCCCCCTTCCACCATAATCCTCGATAATATTGTAGGGGTGCTTAGGCGAAGCCCTGCGACGGTAGTACATCAGGATCGTCACCATGCCATCGTGCTGACGGAACTCTTCCCCGACACTTTCCTGGATCGGAGTCCGGGGATCATCATCGAGCTGAACGTGTGCTAAAACTCGGAGGTGCCGTAGTTTCGGTGCTTGATCGGTCGGGCCGTGAAGACGTACGACTACATCAACCGCGTTGTGCTAACGCTTCCGCTGTCGGTCTACAAGGGTACGTAGATCACACTCTCCCCTCTCGTTGCTATGCATCACCATGATCTTGCGTGTGTGTAGGATTTTTTTTGAAATTACTACGTTCCCCAACACTTTTATCTTGTTGTTTCAAATTAGTAGTTTGCTCTTGTTGGGTTGAACCAGTATGATTATGTCGTGCTTTTCATTGTTGAACTAGTTTATTTATGTCATCAAGTACAATGTTTTGCTTATCTCATTATATAAGTTTGGTAGCTTCGTATGTTGTTAATCCATCATTTCAAATTCAAAAAGTAGCTTCTGAATAGAACTTTGCAGCTGCTCTAAAGTACTAGTTATGATGCAACTAATCACACAATGTTGCTCTATGTCTAGTTTCGATTCAGTATTGTATATAAAACATAACATTGAGAACAATCAGCACAATTTGAGTTGCTTAACAACGCTTCAAAAGTTGAAGCAAAAATTCTTAGTACTCCATCTAGTGTTCTCATTCATATGTAGCTGCTAGATAATTAACAAGTACTACAAACAGAAAAAGTTAAGAAAGCATCAGTACACACTTATGTTGGTCGCTTGCAGATTAAGAATCACAGTACTAGTACACTTGATCGGACAGTACATACTTACTACAATAAACAGTACATAGAAGCATCAGTCCGTAAGCGGTACTATGAATGGACTATCAGTACAACTTAATCTACACGCAAGTACATCTTAAAATTACACTTACTCAAAACTGACAAGAACTAGAACAAAAAGTTACAGTCCAAGTTACTTCTGGAGTCAAGTACTAGATTCAAACAAACAAAAACGAAAAAATTGATCGCCTAAGGTCAGGCGCAAGCCCTGACGCTGCTAGATACTTGAACTCGAGCCCATAGGCGAATCCCTTGTAATCCGCACAATGCAGGGCCCACCGATTAGGGCCCACAGGTCAAGAGAGAGAGTGAGCGCCGTGTATAAGCGCTCGGGTAAGTATTCAGAGGAGTTCGACTAGAGAGCCTCTGCTGCGCTTATAAACAGGTTCGGAGCCCCCTCGACTAGCGAGGTGGGACTAAACCGAGACCGCATGCGCACGCCGCACTATACAGGCGCACAGACGAGCTATCTGGGTCGGAAAACGGCCCAATAGCCTACATCGTTTACAAACACAACACCAAATAAGCCTAGTTAAACAAACCACAGGACGAGGCAAAGAAATATGAACTACAAGAAATATATTCAAAACTGAAAATATATAAATTCAAATACTAGTTCATAGGAAATAACTTTGAATACGAAAAATAAAAATAAAAATAATTTTAGCTCAGCACCACGGATGATAAATAAAGGGAGAAAATATGATACCAAAACAATGAACCTCTAAAAAGAAGAGAACTTAATAGCCTATCTGTTAAATGTACATAATTTAAAAAACCGAATTAAATATTACTTTCAAGTTCAACTACTAAAATGCAAAAAGTTCAAACATATAATGTTTGTCAATTATGCTAAATTTATTATTACATAAAATCTAACAAGTTCAACTACTAAAATGCAAAAAGTTCAAACATATAATGTTTGTCAATTATGCTAAATTTCTTATTTACATAAAATCTGACAAGTTCAACTACTAAAATGCAAAAAGTTCAAAATAGAATTTATTTGTCAATTATGCTAAATTTCTAATTTATATAAAATCTCACAAGTTCAACCACTAAAATAAAATAAGTTCAAATAGAATTTATTTGTCAATTCTGCTAAAATTTCTAATTTATATAAAATTTGTACACACCTCAACGAACGGTCTGGTCGTAAAATAATCTCAATCCCCACAAAACACCAAAAAAACAAAAAAAACTCAGTTCAATCATACATATGACATAAGTACTAAAAAAGCAGGATCAGTCAGGCCACTCACAACACTACGACACCAAGTTTCAAAACCGCACGCTGTATGAAATTACATTTCAGTTCACACAGCACTAAACCATAAGTGCACTAAAATGAGAATACAAAACTATAAAGGCCTAACTTAGGTAAGTACAGATGAAAATAAAATAAGTACCAGTTTTGAGCAACAACTCCCGGGGCACTGAAAAATGTCTTCAGATAAACTAGTCTATCTTAGGTAAGTCATGGAAGACAATTGACAACATCGTGACAGGTTGGGATATTTCAGAAGAGCAGGAAGCTGACCCCTACTACCACGCCAACTTCGCGGGATGAGGATGCATGAAAGTCTGCATTCATGTTTCTCGCACTTCTGCCTGTCCTTAATATTGTTGTTTCAGATTTGTAGTTTGCTTTCGTTATGTTGAACCAACTACCTTATGTTATGTGTGTTAGGGTTTGAACAAGTTTGCCTATTTCTGTCATGTACATCGTTTGCTTATGTCAGTCAACAAGTTTGCTAGCTTCCTATTTTTGTTCGTCCATCATTTGAAGTTGAAGTAGGTTGAAGTTGAAACTAGTCATGCAGAAACAAAAAATCATACATGGATATTTTCACAAAAAAACAGTGGTAGACTAACTAAGGACAAGAGCAAAATAGTAGAATTGGACGCTCAGTACAGCTTAGACATTTACGGTAGTACTATCACACTAAGAAAATTCAGTTTTTAGTTACAGAAGAACACTAAAAAGACTAAGCTTCAGCCGAGGACTACTAATAGCATGGTGCTAATAGTAGTTAGAAATTTACTAAGTACTGCAACAGGAAAAGCAAAGAACAATCAGTACACATTTCCAAGCCACTAGCATGCTAGGACTAAGAGTTCTGGTACACTTGAACAAAACGGTACATTCATTCTACAAAAATATAAAAAGGAACGGGAAGCTTCAGTTCACATTCCATAAAACATTGACACACTCAAGAATAACACTAATAGTACAACTAAAATGTCAGTACAACTTAGTCTGTAAGGCAAGTACTATGATCATACAAAACATTGCCTTGAGAAGAACCACAGCCTAGAAAATAGGTCACCCCCCGGAGACATATTTAAATGTAGCTAATTTAAACCAGTATTTAAATTTTACTATGAAGTTCAACTACTACAATTCCAGAAGTTCAAAAAAAATTGGCTCTCAAATCTTGCTAAATTTCTTATACTTGAATAAAATCTAGCTAGAGATGACGTAGCTACTTGGTCGTAAATAAGTTCAATCACAAAAAAAACTTCAGTTCTAATACATTATATGAAATCAGTTCTACATAACAAGGAAGCATCACTCCACTCACGCTAGATCCACAAGTGCCATCGTGACACCAAAATTTTAAAAGCCTAACGCTGAACGACATTACAATTCAGTACCAACATAACTATACTATAAGTACAGGAAAAAGAGGGTACAGAAACTATAAAGGTCCAACCTAGGTTGGGACAGATGAAAATAAATGATAAATCTCACTTTTCTTAGCAACAACTTGTAATGAACTTGGGAAGACGTGTTTTCAATTTAACTAGTTTACAAGACTTCAGTAGAAAAAATAGAACTTAACCATAACGAATTCCCAATGAAACATACACAAGTTATATATCACACAACTATCAAAAATCAAAGACATCCAAAACACTACAATCAAAGCCTACAATGCTTTCAAGAGATATATCACACAACTATCCATTTCACTACGCGACTAATGACCATTTCTTCTATGCACCAGGAGCCAAAGGCTGAAACTCCTTGGGAAGCTCCGTCACCAGAAGCTGGTTATTCCGGTTGAACACAACTCTATACAGATCCTCAGCCTTCCAATCAACAATACGAGGCTGCAAAACAATGAAACAAATTATCAAAAAATCATGACACATTAAAAAGAAGATCACACAATCTGCCAAACACGGAAAAGTGAAAAGCTCAACTAGAACCCACATCTTTATCTCGAATGTTCCCAATGATCTTTTCACCATCATAGGATCCTGCATACTTCAGAGTATAATGGCCACATTCATTCGCCCCTTGAAGTGGAACCTTCACAAACGTTGGTTTCTTTACAAAAAGCTCCCATTTGGGCTGCTTGCTCATATTGTACTAAGCATCACCATACACATCCTTCATTACATGGACCATCCTAGAGATCTGTAAGAAAAGAAAAGAAACCACACATTTTCAGGTCTAAGAAAAAAGCAGAAACAAAGATGCAGAAAAATAAATCCACTACAGATAATAAATGTCACTCACAATCTTCTCGGTGTCTTTATGATAGGTGTTCTTTGAAGGACGATGGTTCTTTGGATAAGGTAAAGAGTCAAGGATGTCGATGCTACTTCAGTACCGATTCATTACATATAAGGAAAAGTGGTTCACTTTCTTATCCTTTGGTAAAACCATAGGCTTGAATAGAGGCATCATGATCTAAAAACAGATGACCAAAAAAGAGATGTTAAATATTCAAAATAAAAACCAGCATGGCAACAAAAAAATAAAACCAAAAATCAGCTAGTAGATCTCACAAGGTCGGCACTGAGCAAGTCTTCATTATCTTTAACATAGCTCTTGAAATCTCTCGCTGCACTCTTCACATTAAACTCTTTATTTTCATCACCGTAAAACGTACAGTCAAGCACAACCTGCAAAAAAAGCCAAAAAAGAAATACACAGGGGAAAAGGATAAACAAAGCAAGGTATTATCAAAACTCGTAAAACAAAATAGGCGTTCTTGTCTAAGAGAAACAAAAGATCTGATTGGTTACCGCGATGAAATATGGACTCAACAATACCCTTTTCCCAGACGCAAAATCAACATTTCTATCAGGATCTTTCTTCCAATCATCAATAAGGAAGTCCATTACATCACCCTCCATCATTTGCCCAGGTGCAAAAACTTCCCAGATGCGTTTCCTAGTGAAGCTGCTTACGCTATCATCAGGCTGAGGTATCATTGAGAATGTATTGCTGTAGCACGGACAAGAACAAAAAGCAGGGGAAGCAAAGATAAGGCATTCATAGGAGTTCAAGTTGTATAAAAAGTAACAGTTCAGGTCATATCTATCTAGTAGTTACAAGCAAAAGAGGAAAAGAAGAGGAAACGTAATGAGGGATACTCACTCGGCATACTTCTCACATGCTTCATTGCTAAGCAACAGATTATACAACTTGCGAGCCTTGTCCAGGTGAGGGAATCTATGAGGCTGAAGCTGCTGCACAGGGGAGCAAAACTTTATAGGAGCTCTGGGTGCACGCTTCGTGCTTGTAACATTGCCAGAATCCAGAGCAAGATCCTTCCTAGCACCACCAGCTCTACGGGCCACTATTCCAGCAAGTGGGGATAAACCCTTGCTCCTGGTGACTCTTCCCATGCCAGCAATCTTGTCAAACGCATCATCATCGCTGTCTATCAATTCCACAATGGGATTCTTGGGTGTAGAGGGGCTCTCTGCACAAGCAGCCGTAGAACCTTTCAGAGCTCCCAACCGCCCCTTAAGAACACCAGACCTTGTATTTTCTAGAGAACGCCACTGGCTAAGATCAATAGATACGCGCTAGAGCTCCGAGAACTGGCTGCCAAAGATCCTGTAGTCATGCTCATTAAGATCCAGCCACTCACCTGCAAAAATAAAAAAAATAAAAGAAAGCATCAAGGGTAAAGTTCAAATACATAAATCATGACAGTACCAATCAAAGAAGTACAAGATGCAAAAAATTACAAAAGGTCATGCATTACGTACAGGGTTCGATGCCAAACAAACCACGGAAGTCAACATCAAACACATCGCTAGTTGCGCAGGTGTACAGAAAGTCTTCCTAATGTCAAGAATGTCTTTGTGGCTGTAATCTAACATTTCAATCACACCATCCTGCCAACAATGATAGCTCTTGCAGCTTTGTAGCATAAAGAATTCACAATCATGCCTGTTAACAAAAGAAAAAACAAAATGGGTACATCAAAAATCCGAAAACACAGTAACTCCACCCTCCCAGCAACAAAAACAACTAATAAAAACTCATTAAAAACAGATACTCATGTGTTTTTCTGCTGTGGCACCCGCACAAACTCGCAAGAGAAACCATCAATATGCGCCGACGAGAACGGTTTCGCCCTGTCTATGCTAGACTCCCTCCAAACTTCTTTATGTTATCTGTCATATTCCTTAAGAATCTAACTGCATCACTCCAGGTTTCATCGCGCAGTGAATCAAGACACTCAAAACGACGGAACCTCAAATTCAGAACAATCAAGCAGCAATGCCCAGATACTTCGCTAGGCTTCATGGTAGCCGCAATGGACGGCGGATCAAAAGTAGGGAAGACAAGCTGACAAAAAATCATAGAGGAAAAAATGAATTTAACAAAACAAAATGAAACAAAAATTTCAGCCTCCAAACAATAAAATAATAGAAGAAAAGTGAAATTCTGAAGTACAAACAAAAAATAAGATAATCATAAGTTTTAATTGAGTAAGCAAAACACTACAAAAAAAATATGCTACTCTAGTTAAAATTGCAACAAATGTATCAGTTCAATTTCCTTGCGACAATAAGTTCAGTTTCAACAAAAGAAGCACACATCATTCATAAGTGCATGGCTAAAAGCAGGCTGCTCAAGTTCTTTCCACCACCTCCCAAACTTGCAAGAAAAACATGACAGTTCTAGTTCATGAGTACAAAAAGTACAAGTTCACCTACTTGGTCAAAACCATTAGAGCACGATCTCGTAAACCAATTTAGTACATTGGAATCAATATTTCCATCATGGATCTTGGTCTGTTGTATAAAAAGAACAACAACAGTTAGAAAATTGGAAAAAACAAGTTATCATCCTGTCTACAAAAGCAAAATACTCACCGTCACCCATCTGGGAACTATCAACTTGTCAGTGTCTCGGTACTTCTGACGTAGAGAATATAAAACAACGTCAGCACTGTCTGAGTTGAGCATGCCAGTGGGGACAAACGCTTTAGCAATAGAACCAACAATGGCATCACACTCTTTATTTTGAAACATTGGCTTGTCACTAAGAAAACACAAAATATTACACGAATTAAAACTACTGCAATAACAACAATAGTCATATGAGAGAAAGAAAAGGATACGAAAATGATACGGGCAAATCCCAAACTAACTGTTTTGCACGGTTCGTGCGCAACCTCGTAACAGCAAAGAAAAACATATCAACCTTAACAACATTTCCACTTTCTGCTTGCAGAAAAATAAGAAAAATAAAAAGTTCAAGCACTGCAAGTGAACATGCCGAAAATGCCAAATTTGAGAAGTACGCCTCATTTACAAGTCCTTACCTGCACTATCAGTGTTTGACAACGACGGTAGTTCCTGCAATGAGACCAATATGCCTCCAGTTTCAGGGTTTGATGATGGCACAGGCACAGGACACCAATATCGATGCGCTTTCAGGGTCTGTGGAAAGAAAATCCTGGGACGACACAAGCGCCTCCTGCGTCAAGGGGCCAGAAGAAATCAACAGAAGTAAATCATCATCCTCGGATGGCACCTCCTCCACGCTAGAAGAATATTGCAATGCATGACCATAATCAAGCCCTCCAGGCGGGAAATTTTCTGGCGGCAATACCAACACCAGACGGTTTGCCATCAAGTATGCTAACAGCACCAAAATCCTCACCAGCAACTTTGGCACCAACATCGCGCCCACTACTCAACGGAACACCATGAGCATCATCTCCACCACTAACAATAGCCTCACGATCAACATCAGTCATCTGAAGAAATAAAAATTCAGAAAAAGTGAATAATATGGGCAAAACTAATAATCAAAAATAAGCTAGAGAGAGGTGCACAAAAAAACAAACCTTAGAAGCATTCACATAAACATCATCGATCTTGTTGTTGCTAACATTAAAAGCAACATCACCAATAGGAGAACAAGGCTCGTCACCAACAACAGCACCCTGATTTCATATGTAATGAAACAAAAAAACAATGCCATTATTAGTAATAATAAACACAAGGAATTAAACCACATTGGTGCACATGAAAATTCAAGAAATATGAATAAACACATTAAAACACAAAAAATAACCTTGCATTTATCAGTAGATGGATCATTAACTCCACGATCAACAACAGCGTCAACATTATGACTGGTCTCCTGCATCAAAACAAAAAATTAATAAACCAATGAAGATCAGGAAGTTCAACTACAATACTGACAACAGAACAACATAGTAAAAACATACAAACACAGAGGACTGACTCACATCAACAACAGGCTGCTCTAAGCCAAAATCGTTCGAATGGTGATCAGAAACATTAACCTCAGTATCACCATCAGCCCTGCATGGAAGAAAAATTAATAAACATATGAAGATGAGAAAGTTCAACTACAATACTGACAGCAGAACAACATAGTAAAAATTGCAAACACCGAGGACTCACTCACATCATCAACAGCGCGCCCCAAGCCAACATCATTCATTTTATGATCGGGAACATTAGCCTCAGTACCATCACCAGCCCTGCTGTCGGTGGCAGCAGCCTCATCCTGCTCAATTTGCCTGATAACAACTTCTGCACTTTCTTCTTATGGCTTGTAGTGAGAGTCTTGCATGCTTTTGAAATGCTTCATGTTGTTCAACAGACGAACCGAGCTCTAAACTAGATCAGCAGCACCGTCACGCATATCACCAATTAAAATTCTCTCCATCTTAATATAGTCCACTGCTTCCTCAATGTTAAATTGATGACCTTCAGGAAGGATACCACTGATACAACTCATACGCTCAACTGTCGTTGGGACCTTTTGCAGCTCAAAACACACATTTCTAAAAATATGCTCAGCGCGCTCCAACGCAAAAACAACAACATCAATACCAAAACCCTATCTCTATGAAGTACTAGCATCACTAGGGCCAGGGGGAACATAACCAGCACCCTCAACACCACGACCACCTCTCAACTCATCGTGCAGAGATGAAGACTTGGGAACCTGAGACGACGGCATCTCCAGGACTGGCTGTTTATACTGTCAGAAAAAAACAACCTCCTCTTGAGTTTTCCACTACAAAACAAGGGGAAAAAATAGTTTATTAATCAATGCAACACAAAAGGGAAAAATAAAACATGATATTAACAGATTTAAATCAACAGGACTATCAATCTTTAGCTGTCAGTGCCAATTTATTAGTATTTACCGACATGACAATTTAGCAAAGATATTCAGTTCAACCACACATGAAACAACAGTACTAAAAATCGTACCTAAACCTCACAAAGCTTAAGAAATGACAAAATGTAAACAGGTAACTCTGCGGGACACATGTTCACTCCAGCAGAAAAAGCTATACCTAAATAAAAAAAAGGTCCGCAAGACACGAAAGAAATAAAACTCACTGGAAGCTTCCCAAACACCCAAGTCTTTGGATCTGCATTGCCTTTTTTATCAAATCTGCATCAACCAGATCAGATAGCTTGACAGGATCCATGAAACATATGCGGGGGACTCGCATGTCAGGCTCCGCAGTCTTGCCACGGATAAGGCAGTCAAGGTACATTAGTACAGGCCCTATAGCATAGCCTGTGATTGCCTTCCCCATCGTAACACCATCTTGGTACCTGACAATAGCCCTTCTAAGCTCATCAACCATCAGCTGACAATAATCCATATTAACCATGTCCTCAAAGACAAGACCCTCAAACATTGTTGCCTCTCTGGAAACATGCGGGGCGGCACCAGGCAACACAACCTTCATAAACACAATAATGAAGAACACTTTCAGAGCAAGGTCATATTTGCTAGGATCCTTGACGAGCACCTTGAGCTTATTCCTCAAATCCTTTGTCTTGATATCTATGTTCCTGCTAATGTCAAGCTCCGATCTTAACTTCATCAGAGCGTCGTCATATCCATCCTCTGACGGCCTTGGCGGAGAACGACTACCACGAGGGAACCCAAATAATTGTTGTATACCGTCGCTAGTGATGTGAAGCTTCTTATTAGCCTCACCCATGTCAAGAGTCATCGTATCAGGATCTATCCTCAGGTACAAAACTCCCATTAGAGGGCGGGAAATGTTAGATTTCAGCCTCCAATTGAAGATAGAACCAAAACCAGTACACGAACCCTAGCCACATGCCGACTCTCAAGCAATTTAGCACAAGATTCAACCTCTCCCAACGAACATCGCACAATCAAGTTCAATTTCTGTTGGTCACCTTCATCCAAGGCAAGTTTTCCGGCATTGTGTCCCACCGGCTTGACCGGACTCATAAAGCTAACAGGCTCTAATGAAAATAAAGAAGCCACACCTTAAATAAATGAATATAGAAAACAAAACAAGCATATGAAGGCAAGTAGAAAAAAAGAAAAGAATGCATAGGTTCAACTATTGAAACAACATAAGTACCACCCTCGATTGATGCAAACAATGACCAGCCTCCCCTGGCCAGCATAAAAGCCCAGACACAATTAAATCATTGCAAGTACAACTAGTCAGTCACATACAGTACAAAAAGACGTACCACTGCAAATTCATCTTCAGAATCAACTTCGATATCATCTTCTTCACATACAACATCTTCAGCTTCGACACGAGCACGCTTCCTCACACCTTTGTTCACCTTCGCAGGATGAACTTTACTCTTTTTATTTTCTTTCAACAAAGAGCGCTCTCGAAGAGGAGGATAAGAAGGCTTCTTGTTTGTCAAAACGCGTGGACTATGACGAATAGGGGAGCCACCAAGTTTGCTTGGACCAATCTTCACAGCAACACTATTCCCATCAGCTTTGCTATTACCAGGTTGGGAACCAGCTTTCACAGGTGGCCTACGCCTCTGTGTGCCATCAGGATTTCGATCTAACATCTTCCTCTTCAAAACAACTTTCTTCTCCTTAACTGCATCACGAGTAAACACTTGCGTCACAGGCATGTCACTTCAATGAGATCTAGCATCAATAGTTGAAAAGGCCGCGTCACCACCTTCATCACCTACGCCTTCAGGAGCTTGAGCAACATCCCGATCACTTCATTGAACACACGCAGACTTTTGACGCCATTCCAACTCCTTTCTCCTCTGGAAATCACACTTCTTCTTTCTTATCCTTTCATCCTCGAGCTGTAATTGCATAGGAACATCCTCAGCCTGAGTAACAAGCTCAGTGCCATCAACACTTTGTGACTGAGTAACAGACAACTGCAAGCTGCCATCAACATCATCAATGTTAAGAGAATAAATTCCATCATTTATATCCTTGACAACATCAGGAATGTCCTCAGCAGCACCATGGCTGTCATTAACTGCATAAACCAACAAACATAAGCATGCACGTATAAAATCAAAACAAAATCAACATTGCAGAGACAAAATAAATAAAGCGCATAGCATCAGACATAAACAAAAGGAACACCTGATGTAGCTATGCATATTAATGTATTCAAGGCTGATAAAAAATAGCAAATATAAGGGAAACACCAGTAACATCCGCAAGTTCTTCTAACGGATTTGGTGTCTCAAAAATAACATTCACAAGATCTTGAAAGCATTCTGATTTTTCAGAATTAGGAGGCACCAGCACTCCAACATCTGCAACAACATCATAATTAGCAAAAAAGTACATGAACAAGCATTCAGTTCAACTATATGAACACTACAAGTGCACCCGATAAAACAATATGAACCCACCACTGGCGCAACAAAACTTAAGAATGAAAACTCTTTCAACATCATACCAGTTCTTCACTGACTACTACAACCTACTCAAATGCCAGGACAACAGTTCAAACTACAGAAGGTGATCAGTACTACAACATGTCTGCAGGTCACATCAACCGCAAACCTATACGCACCACACAATCTAGGGCAAATTTAATAGCTATGAAAAAACATACAACTTATAAAGTCGATACGACCACACCTATACAGCCTAAAAACCAGATCTGTTAAAACATCATCCAAATTACAAGGAAAAATCACGTGCATTCAACTTGTCCGGACTGGATGATGTACCCATTGAGATCTACAGACCTAAAATCTGCCGAACCAGATCTGCAAGACACATGAATAAAAATTAGGGCTCTGACCTTTTTCAGAAAAAAAAGCACGCCATACAAAGCAAAAGTCTTACAAGCAAACACAAAATCCACCACAGAATCGAATATCACTGTCGCCAACCACTCGTTCAAGAGCAAAGGAACCCTAGCGGATCCAGCCTGAGACAGCAAGAGAGCAAGAGCTAAGAAATAGAGGGAAAATCTGTACATAAGAGGATGCAAGGGAAGTCAATCCCACACCAAAAGGAGCAAACAGAGCACCCAGACCTCCACCCCTGTGGTTCAACCCGCCGGCCGACGCTCCCATGGCGAAATAGGAGAAACAACTTCTCTGCAAGAAGAGGGAAATAAAGAAGGAATCGATTTGGAGAGGGGAGCGGAGCGGAACGGGGGAGAGCGGAGTTAAAAGGTGAGTGGGAGAAAACCGACGGCTAAAGCCCAGAACCGTGGCGAAGCCCACTATCTTTGGGCAGTTACCAAAAATAATAGCAAAAATTAAAAACAATAAAAAATAAATACAATAAAAAAATTAATATAGAGGGAGAAAACAAATAACTAAAGTACAAATAATAACTCACAATAGTACAATAAAAATTATCAAAAAGTACAAATGAAATAATAATTCATAATGGTGCTGGTTTTTCACCCAAAAAAATAAAGATAAGATAACGGGGGCAAATACTATGCCCCTTGGTGCACTGCGATGCGCGAGCAAGTCCATACAAGGATGATGCGTCAGTACAACTATGCCCCTCGGTGCGATACGGTGCGGTGGCAAGTCATGTTACGGACTCGCCTCCGCATGCGACGCCGCGGCACGCCGCGTCATCCCGTGCTACGGCTCGTTCCTGGCTTGGCCTCGCCGGGATGGCCCCCTCCTCCCCGGCTCGGCCTCGCGCTAACGCGGCAGTGTGCTCGTTTGACAGGCGTAGTGCGGTTATTCTGTCCCCCCCCCACACACCCCCTAAAGATAGATAATGGGGGCAAGTCCATACAATGAAGATGTGTCAGCACAACTATGCACCGAGGGGCAGTGCGGTTATTCTCTTTCCTCCC
>NC_057794.1:406322171-406340427 GCF_018294505.1 Triticum aestivum
GTTTGACAGGCACAGTGCGGTTATTATGTTTCCCCCCTGAGGGAGTCCTGGATTAGGGGGTGTCCGGATGGCCGGACTATACCTTCAGCCGGACTACTGGACTATGAAGATACAAGATTGAAGACTTCGTCCCGTGTCCGGAAGGGACTTTCCTTGGCGTGGTAGGCAAGCTTGGCGATACGGATATGTAGATCTCCTACCATTGTAAATGACTTATGTAACCCTAACCCTCTCTGGTGTCTATATAAACCGAAGGGTTTTAGTCCGTAAAACAACATACAGAACAACAATCATACCATAGGCTAGCTTCTAGGGTTTAGCCTCTCTGATCTCGTGGTAGATCTACTCTTGTACTACCCATATCATCAATATTAATCAAGAAGGACGTAGGGTTTTACCTCCATCAAGAGGGCCCGAACCTGGGTAAAACTTCGTGTCCCCGGCCTCCTGTTACCATCCGGCCCAGACGCACAGTTCGGGACCCCCTACCCGAGATCCGCCGGTTTTGACACCGACATTGGTGCTTTCATTGAGAGTTCCTCTGTGTCGTCGCCGTCAGGCTTGATGGCTCCTACGATCATCAATAGCGATGCAGTCCAGGGTGAGACCTTCCTCCCCGGATAGATCTTCGTCTTTGGCAGCTTCGCACTACGGTCCAATTCACTTGGCCATCTGGAGCAGATCAAAAGCTATGCCCCTGGCCGTCAGGTCAGATTTGGAAGTTTAAACTACACGGCTGACATCTGCGGGGACGTGATCTTCGACGGATTCGAGCCACTGCCGAGTGCACCGCACTGTCACTATGAGCATGATCTAGCTCTGCCGCTGAATAGTACCCTGGAGGCCACACCCGCATCAGCTTCGACCCTTAATTCGGGGCCAACTGCGCCGACCGAGGATGGGTGGTTGGACGCCGCCTCGGGGGTTGCGATCCCAGCGGCGATCGAACCGAACACCAGCCCCGCACTCCGCGAGACTCGTGACTCCAAGGAGCCGGACTCCTCTCCGGACTCCGAACCCTCCTCGCCCCTGCCGGTCGAATTCGATTGGGCGCCGATCATGGAGTTCACTGCCGCGGACATCTTTCAGCACTCGCCGTTTGGCGAAATTCTGAAGACACTAAAGTCTCTCTCTTTATCAGGAGAGCCCTGGCCGGACTACGGTCAGCAAGGTCGGGATACGGACGATGAAGAAATTCAAAGCCCACCCACCACCCACTTTGTAGCCACTGTCGATGATTTAACCGACATGCTCAACTTTGACTCCGAAGACATCGATGGTACGGACACCGATGAAGGAGACGATGAAGAACCAGCACCTATTAGGCCCTGGAAAGCCACCTCATCATATGACGTATACATGGTGGACGCACCAAAAGATGACGACGAGGAGCGGGAGGACGCACCGAAGGCTTGTTCCCTCGAAAAGCAGTCAAAGCGGCAACGCAAGCGCCGCCCCAAATCCCGCCTCGACCGAAATAACGATCACACGGACCCAACGCTGGAGCAGGTCGAACCGCTGCCGGACAACAGCAATCCAGATAATCAAATCGAAGAAACAAATTCTATCAAGGATAATGGTCCGGACGACATAACGCCGGACAGGCACCCGGAGCAGCAGAATGCCCGTAAAAGGCTTGTTGCCACCGCGAGGAGTCTTAAAAAGGAGAAGCAAAGGCTCAAGGCTGCGCAAGACACACTCCAAATCAGATGGAGTAAAATACTCAACACAACAGCGAGGTACGGCGACAATCGCCCCTCCAAGAGCTACCCAAAGCGGAAATTGCTACCTGAATTCGATGAGGAGGCCTCAGACCCCCCACAACCTAATATGAAAGCAGCCACCTGGCTGGATAGACGACCCCTCTACCAACACAGAGCGGCATACAACGCCACTCACAGTACAACACGCGACCCATGCGAGGGATCGCACCCAAAGGACGGCGCAACAAGATCCATCTATGGACCACGCAAGCGCGCCCCAGCATACAATGCAACACAACAAACATCCGAACAACGCGGTACACCCAGCTACAGGGGCGCCGCACACCCTCTATGTTTCACCGATGAGGTGCTGGACCATGAATTCCCAAAGGGATTCAAACCCGTAAACATAGAGATGTACGACGGAACGACAGACCCTAGGGTCTGGATTGAGGACTACATCCTTCATATCCATATGGCTCAAGGAGATGATCTCCACGCCATTAAGTACTTACCCCTCAAGCTCAAAGGGCCAGCTCGTCACTGGCTTAAAGGCCTCCCCGAAAGCCCCATTGGAAGTTGGGAAGAGCTCAAAGACGCATTTTGGGCAAATTTTCAAGGGACTTATGTCCGACCTCCGGATGCGGACGATTTGAGTCATATAACTCAACAGCCCGGAGAGTCAGCCCGAAAGCTTTGGAACAGGTTTCTCACTAAAAAGAACCAGATTGTCGACTGTCCGGACGCTGAAGCCTTGGCAGCTTTTAAGCATAGCGTCCATGACGAATGGCTCGCTAGACACCTCGGCCAAAACAAGCCAAGAACGGTGGCCGCATTAACAAGCCTCATGACCCGCTTTTGTGCAGGCGAGGACAGCTGGCTAGCCAGATGCAGCACCAGCGACCCCAGTACATCTGAAGTTAGAGATGGAAACGGGAAATCACGGTGCAACAACAATAACAAACGCCGGAATAAAGATGACAGCACGAAGAGCATGGCAGTAAACACCGGATTCAAAAGCTCTCGGCCAGGTCAGAAGCCGCCCTCTAAAGGCACCAGGGATGAACTGTCCAGCCTCAACAAAATTCTGGACCAGGTATGTCAGATCCATAGTACCCCTGGTAAACCTGCTAATCATACCCACAGAGAATGTTGGGTCTTCAAGCAGACCGGCAAGCTCAACGTCGTACACAAGGGGGAGGATACACCAAGTGAAGACGAAGACGAGCCTCCCAAACAAGACACTGGGGAACAAAAGAAATTTCCACCAGAAGTCAAAACAGTAAACGTGTTACACGTGATCAAGGGAAAAAACAACGCGACACTCCCAGGAAAACATACCCAAGTGCCTGTCACCGCGAAGTCCTGCCGCTGGTCGTCTCAACCGATCACTTTCGACCATCGCGATTACTCAGCAAGTATCCGACACGCAGGATGGGCTGCCCTGGTATTAGACCCAGTAATTGGCGGATATCACTTCACACGAGTCTTGATGGACGGTGGTAGCAATCTAAACCTAATATATCAGGACACAATCCGCGGGATGGGGTTAGACCCAACAAAAACTCGCCATAGCAATACTACCTTTAAAGGAGTAACGCCAGGCCCAGGGGCTCATTATACGGGCTCCCTCCTAGTACAAGTTATATTCGGCTCCCCCGATAACTTCCGTCGCGAGCAATTAACCTTCCACATCGCTTTGTTCCAAAGTGGCTATCAAGCACTGCTCGGACGCGAAGCTTTCGCTCGCTTTAATGCAATACCACACTACGCCTCCCTCACAATCAAGATGCCCGGTCCACGTGGCATCATTTTATTGAACGGAAATATCAAGCGATCTCTGCGTGCCGAAGAGAGTGTGGCTGCCTTGGCAGCCGCACACTAAAGGCGCCCGGACCAGTGAAAGCATCCAAATAGGTCGTCAAGACCTCAGACACAACTAATCAAGTCCGGCGCCGCTATTTATACCGAATAAGTGGTCACACCCCTATTTGTCAATACAAGGGGCTCAACGCGCGCAGACAAGTGGCAATTTCTTATCATCTTGAATTATACATGGTTTCTATAAAAATTATCTTTTTGCACAACAACTTTTTCACTTAACTTTCTCTCTTTTACAGACGATCATCATGCTACACCCGTCGAGGATACGGCACAACGGAGACACAGGCGCAGACGTGCAGCAGGGACCCGCTCCAAGGATTCTTTTTAGATTAAGACCCTGCGTAAACCTTTTTTACTGTCTCTTGTTGATACATATCCACCGTTGAGAAGGATGCTGACGTCTTGGCATGTGGCCACGCCAGAACAATGCACGTACCTAGACACAAAGGGGTTCTTACAAAGGCCATTATTTAGGCCTGGTTTATACCATAAAGACCGAATACCTTAGGGAGTGTTCGGCGTCTCGAGTTTGGCCCTATATGCATCAACTCCGAATCATTGTCTTTGGTCAAATGTTGGGTTTGTCCGGCTCCTGTGTTTTGGTGCCTTACGTTCTGCTTTACCGCTAAGGTAGCACCAGGAGAACTACTGCGATTGTGCCCTGGTTCATCCGGACGAGCACCTCAGTAGAGAAAGCCGAAAACTGACTGTCATGATATAGCGTGAGACTGGTCAACCACTCGATGACCTGTTGGAATGTTAGAATTCCTCTGCCTTAACGAAGGGCCGTTTTTCGGCCAGGCATGTACGCAGCCCGGGATCGGGAGAGTGCGGAGCCACTAGGGGCTATCTAGTAGCCCCATTGTCAAACTCCTATGGCTAAGTGAAAGTGCTAAAGCATTATAGTCTGGTTGCCTCGCTCGCTCCGCTATCACCTCCTTAATAGGACCAAGACGTTGGGTTAAATGTGAACGCGTGTTTTTGCAAGCACCTCCGCACTATATGCGTGGGGGTTGAAGCCAAAGACTGCAATCTTTCAGGTTATACACATGTATACATAAACGGCCGCCCAGGAGGCATCATATTACTTTCAGGAAAAAGTATAAAAATAGCCTTATAAAAATTTATACAAGCATTTCGCTTACAATGAGACTACATATCACTCAAACATAATATTTTTTGAGCACTGGGTCTGTCGGTGTCAAAACCGGCGGATCTCAGGTAGGGGGTCCCGAACTGTGCGTCTAGGCCGGATGGTAACAGGAGGTAGGGGACACAAAGTTTTACCCAGGTTCATGCCCTCTAGATGGAGGTAAAACCCTACGTCCTGCTTGATTAATATTGATGATATGGGTATTACAAGAGTTGATCTACCACGAGATCAGAGAGGCTAAACCCTAGAAGCTAGCCTATGGTATGATTGTTGATGTGTATGTTGTCCTACGGACTAGAACCCTCCGGTTTATATAGACACCGGAGAGGGTTAGGGTTACATAAAGTTGGTTACAATGGTAGGAGATCTGAACATCCATATTGCCAAGCTTGCCTTCCACGCCAAGGAAAGTCCCTTCCGGACACGGGACGGAGTCTTCAATCTTTTTTTTGATAGAAAGACTGTAAGGGAACCCCCTACAGCATAATTGGTGCAACAAACCCAAATTGCAAGTACCAAGCCTTGAACCTGGGTGGGTGGGAGGGCATCAGCCCCTTCCCACCACTAGGCTATGCAGACTAAGGCATAGCTGAAGGTATCTTCATAGTCCAGGAGTCCAGCTGAAGGTATAGTCCGGCCATCCGGACACCCCCTAATCCAGGAATCCCTTAGTAGCCCCTGAACCAGGCTTCAATACGACGAGTTCGGCATGCAGATTGTCTTCGGCATTGCAAGGCGGGTTCCTCCTCCAAGTATATCATAGAAGATTTTGAACACAAAGATAGTGTCCGGCTCTGCAAAGTAAGTTTCCACATATTGCCATAGAGAGAATAATAATATTAACACAAATCTAATTTGCTGACGTATTTCGTGGTGCGACACGCCACGGCCAAGCCTTTATCCATTTAATTATCCCACCTCAGCGCGTTGTGCGAGGCGGTTTCCTTGGCACATCTTGTGGAAGCAGAGATCGTGTCCCCCCATTTCGGGATTCTCATCAATATGAGCGTGGGTAACCCAACCGCGCCTTTGATTACGACGCTTGGAGATAAGCACGTTTTACCAGGCTGGTGGGGACACATAATCGCGTCCACCCATATAAGGGGATAAGGATCCACCTTTTCACCCACGCCTTCTTCCTCCTCTGCCTATTCATTCTTGCACACTCGAGCTCTAGCACCCAAGTCCGCACTACCACCTCAACCTTCTCTCCAGCCATGTCCGGAGCGGGAGGAAAGTGGATGGTCTCCTCCGTCATGGAGGGACACATAAAAAGCTGACGAAGGCCGGATATCTGGCCAGTGACATCGCGCACCGGCTCCCCAAAAAGGGGCAGCTCATCCCCACTCCTAGGCCCCATGAGAGGGTGGTATTTCTCCCCCATTTCCTCCGCAGACTGGGCTTCCCTCTGCATCCATTTGTCCGGGGGCTCATGTTCTACTACGGCCTGGATTTCCATGATCTGGCCCCGAACTTCGTCCTCAACATCTTGGCGTTTATCGTCATGTGCGAGGCTTTCCTCCGCATCCGCCCCCATTTCGGCTTATGGCTAAAGACCTTCAACGTCAAGCCGAAGGTGGTGCACGGCAGCCAGGTGGAGTGCGGCGGCGCCATGGTTGGTAAGATGGCCAACGTCTTGTGGCTCGAGGGCTCCTTTGTGGAGACCCTGAAGGGGTGGCAATCAAGGTGGTTTTACATCACCGAGCCGTGCGACGCTGAATGGGTCGCACCCCCTGAGTTCCGATCCGGCCCCCCTACGCGGCTCACGTCCTGGAAGGAGACATGACTATCTTGGGGTAAAAAAGGAGAGCTGACCGGACTCCAAACATGCATCCAAACCCTGGTGGACAAGAAGCTCAAGCTTGTCAACGTATTCCAGGTTATGCTCGTCCGCCTGATCCTCTCGTGTCAACGACGGGCCTTCAACCTTTGGGAGTTCGACCCAGCGCAACATCAAACTCTTAACAGGCTCTTCGACATGATGTACGAATATGCCTGGAGGATGCTTTTCAAGGGTGCCGAGGCTCCCGCATCCGCTACCGAGGATCGCGGATTCAGTACTCAGCGCCGCGCTCTAGCGGTAAGCTGTTTTCGTCTTTTTACAAGGTATTAGTTTTTCACATTTTGACTCTATGCGGGATCTAAGCTCCCTTATCTTTGACAGGATTGGGAGGTGACGTCCGGACAGATCAACTATTCGGCTCCTTTGCCCGAAGGCCCAGTGGACGCCCATTTGGTGAAGCTGCTGGTTCCGGCACCCTACGTGGTGCCGGAGAAGAAGGCCAAGAAGGCCGCAGGGACTCGAAGGAGTGCCCGGCGCCAGGAGGTGTCGGATTCGTCATCCGATGGTCCCGAAGCGCCTTCCTCTCGTGAATACGAGGAAGAAGAAGAGACCTCTCCCCCCTCCAGCGGGAGGAGAGAAGAAAAGGAAGGCCGCCCTCTCTGAGGAGGCCGGAGGGTCCAAGAAGGGGAAAACCCTTCCTCCGGACTGCTCCACCGATGCCGACGACACCGAAGAGGAGTGGCAGCCCAGGGCCAAGCCCCTGGCGAAATCGTAAGTGTCCGGATACCGGAGTAATTCATAGTATTCGTTTTTTGCACAGCTTTCCCTTATGTCGAACAATTTATGCAGCCCACCCAAAGACCGGCTCGACGCATCATCGAGCGGCTCACTGGACCCATCGGATGTGAACTCGCTTCCGACGGCTTCATCCCCCCGCCCTATGGATGACACCGAAGTGTTGTCCCAACAGGTTCTAAGACGGGAGGAGGTGGTCCTGGAGGCGCCGCAAGGCGAGCTCCCGGACTCCAGGAGTAAAGGGGATGAAACCCCCCAGGGCTCCAAGTCCAGCCCAAGGCCGAACGCCGCTCCGGAACCCTTAAAGGTTCCAGAGTCCGGCGGGCGACCTCCTTCCAAGAGGAACAAGCCCACCGTGCCGGTGACCCCCGTCCAACCGGGGGCGCCGGACAATATGTTGGAGGTACTTGAAGGCGCCTCCATCAACGAGGGACACCGCACTATTATGAGTGCGGTGGTCCAGAAGGTTCAGTTCGCCAAGAGCGGACTGACTGAAGCTTGCACTAGCCTTTTAACAGGCTTTGAGGTAAGTAAAGGATGTTTAAATAATATTACCACATAGACAGTAGCCCCTGATGCTCTGTTGGGCGTTCGGGAAGAAAAGCCGAATAGAGGATCAAAGAATTCACAGGAGTCTAACAAAAAGAGTCAATATGCGTATGTAGGCTTCTCTGCTAGCGTCCGCCGTACTGACTGCGGAAGTGGACGTGCTGAAGCAGAGCCTCGAGAAGTCCGAGCAAGAGCTCGGGCGTGCCAAGAAGCAGCTCGAGGAGAAGGAAGGTAAGAAATACCCTATTTGAATATGCATATAAGAAGGCGCAATTGCAAAAAATTACAGGATTGCCATGGCTATTGTAGGGGCCACGTCTAAGGTGGCGACCCTTAAGCAAGCGCTGCTCGAGGCCGAGAAGAGTGCGGCCGCGGAGCGCACCGAGCGGGAGAGGTATGAGGCTGAGGTTGGCAAGGTGCGGCAAGAGCTCCAGGTTCTCATGAAGAAACATGAGAGTTTGGAGCTTGACTCGAAGACGCGAGCGTTCGAGCTCGCGGCAGCTATAGAAAACGCCAAGTCTGCCAAGACCGAGTCCTAGAAGACCCTCCAGGAGTTGGATGAGGTGAAGAAGATAGCTGCGGGTAAGGCATTTTTTATGCAAAGTAAACATATAAACGTGAGTTACTTGATACTTACCCGAATCTGGAGCTCTCCAAGGGCATTTGCAGATCTTCCCCGGAGTGTATCCGATGCCGCCGCATTCTATCAAGCGAGGAGGGCAGCTCGACGGAGAAGGTGTTCTGGTCTCAATACACTGAGGCCGGACACCCTGTGTCCCTGAGCGACCAGCTGAAGCAACTGGTCGAGCTCCACAAGGCGGCCGAACAGGCCATGAAGGGCCTCCTAGTTCGGCTGTGGCCTGGAGAGGCTCTTCCTGGGAGCTATTTCGGGCTGGTGCGGCGGCTCGTGGAGGCCTGTCCGAGGCTTGAAGACATCAAGCGCTCCGTTTGCATTGAAGGTGCCCGTAGGGCCCTTGCCCGTGCTAAGGTGCACTGGGGCAAGCTGGATGCGGAGAAGCTTGTGAAGGGCGGGCCACCGCCAGGGAAAGAGCATCGCAAGCCCGAGAATTATTATAAGGATGTTCTGAAGGGTGCCCGCCTTGTTGCAGATGAATGTACCAAGGATGTATTTTTTGAGTAAAACCCGCTCGTGTTATCCTGTGCGCTGAAAACTTGTTCATATGCGCTAAGCAATGCTGCTTGAATTTAAAATATTACCTTCTGTGCGGCTGTTTATCAATACTGAGAGATGGCGAGTCGTCGGCTTCTGCCCCCTTGCCGCTAGTGCTGGGGTGTTCGGGGATAAACCTGGGCGCTCTTTTTCCCATATTTGGGTCCTTCGAGGGAGGCGCTCAGCCCAACGAACGAGGCAATCGGACTATAATGCGTGAACACTCTCACTTAGCCATAGAATTCTATAATCTTAAATTTCAGCGAAGCCCCTAGTATTTGGAAGACCGATTTCGGGGCGCTATCCACGCCTTGGCCGGACAGAGCCGACTCCTCGCCCGAAGCGGCATAAGTCTTTAGGGACTCGAAAAAACCTCTCGAACAGCGACCAGCTCTCGCTTCATCATGACAGTCAGTTTTAGCTTTCTCCACTGAGGTGCTCGGCCTAGCTCAACTGGGGCACAATCGCAGTGGTTCTCCTAGTGCTACCTTAGCCGATATAGCGGAACGTAAGGCACCAAAACATAGGAGCTGGGCAAACCCAACTATTGACCCAAGACATGATTCGGAGCCGATGCATATAATGCTATAAGTTCGGGGTGCCGCACTTGTTAAAGTGTTCGGACTTCTCACACCATATTGAGGGGTACTGAAGCCCCTGGCGTATTTTGGCCGTACCAAAGTGTACGGGTGCAACATGTCATTAAGGAACATATATATAAAAAAAGGTAATGCAAAACATAGACAAAAGCTATGCATTGTTAATTAAAATAGCTGCGATCAAAGCAGAACGATACAAGTAATGCGATAAACGAAAAGTTGGACTATTTAACATGTCTGCTCCAGGGGCAAGCTGCGGAATAGTATGCGAAATAGGTATACTGCTCGTGATAGAGACCACCTGGGATTTCCGTGATGCGGCATGGCTTGTCTGCTTCCCTGGTTCTTGCATCGTTTTTGCGGCAATTGAACTGCTGAACCGGCCTTCCGAAGAGTAGAGTCTTGGAAGTAAGAGAAAAGTAAAAAAAAAATTGGCAGCCCCTGGTGCGGTTTAAGCCGTGTTTTGGGTGTGCCGTGATGGTGCCCCTCCCCCTATGCCCATGGTATTTCTAGAGCGTAGTTATGTACGCGAAGTATTGGCGACGCCTTTTTGCGAGGGTTGGGGTTGGGGCCGCATTGCTATGGCTGCTCGGAACGTGCTAGGCGCTCTTGTTGTAGGTTACTCCGGGCGCGCTTGACGGTGTCCGGACGTTTAATGGCTGGACTGGAGAACTGCCTCGAGAGGCTGCTTTGTACTTCCGCTGCAAGGGCCGCCGTGTGCTCCTCCGTTCGGAGGGAGCGTTCGGTGTTTCCATTGACCATAATTACCCCTTGAGGGCCTGGCATCTTGAGCTTAAGGTATGCGTAGTGCGGGACCGCATTGAACTTGGCGAATGCGGTTCGCCTGAGCAGTGCATGATAACCGCTGCGGAACGGGACTATGTCGAAGATTAACTCCTCACTTCGGAAATTATCCGGAGATCCGAAGACCACTTCAAGTGTGACTGAGCCTGTGCAGCTGGCCTCTACACCTGGTATTACACCTTTAAAGGTCGTTTTGGTGGGCTTAATCCTCGAGGGATCTATGCCCATTTTTCGCACTGTATCCTGGTAAAGCAGGTTCAGGCTACTGCCGCCGTCCATAAGGACTCTAGTGAGATGAAATCCGTCAATAATTGGGTCGAGAACCAATGCAGCGAATCCGCCATGACAGATGCTAGTGGGATGGTCTCTTCGATCAAAGGTGATCAGGCAGGAGGACCATGGGTTGAACTTTGGGGCGACTGGCTCTACCGCGTATACGTCCCTTAACGCGCGCTTCCGCTCCCTTTTGGGGACGTGGGTGGCGTATATCATGTTCACCGTCCGCAGTTGTGGGGGAAAACCCTTCTATCCATTATTGTTCGGCGATCGGGGCTCCTCATCATCATCGCTATGCAACCCCTTGTCTTCATTGTCGGCGCTTAATCTTCCTGCCTGCTTGAACACCCAACAGTCCCTGTTGGTGTGATTGGCCGGATTTTCGGGGGTGCCATATATTTGGCACAAGCGGCCGAGTATTCGGTCCAAGCTGGATGGGCCCCTAGGATTCCTTTTGAATGACTTTTTCCGCTGACCGGATTTAGAGCCTCTGAATCCGGCATTAACTGTTGTATCCTTAGCATTGTCGCCGTTGATGCGGCGCTTCTGCTAGTTGCGATGCGACCTGCCACTAATGTCCCTGGTGTCCGAACGACCAGGGTTCTTGGTCATATTGTTGCTATGAGCAAGCCAGCTGTCTTCTCCCGTGCAAAAGCAGGTCATGAGTGCCTTGAGTGCTGCCATAGATTTCGGCTTCTACTGTCCTAGGTGCCGGGCAAGCCACTCATCACAGATGTTATGCTTGAAGGCTGCTAAGGCCTCTGCGTCCGGGCAGTCGAGTATTTGATTTTTCTTTGTTAGGAACTGTGTCTAGAATTGCCTGGCCGATTCATCTAGCTGCTGAATTACGTGGCTTAGGTCATCAGCGTCTGGGGGTCGCACATAAGTGCCCTGGAAATTGTCGAGGAATGCGGCTTCCAAGTCCTCCCAACAGCTGATTGACCCTGTTGGCAGGCTGTTAAGCCACTGCCGGGCTGGTCCTTTAAGCTTGAGTGGGAGGTATTTGATGGCGTGGAAATCGTCGCCACGGGCCATGTGGATACGAAGGAGATAATCCTCGATCCATACCACGGGATCTGTTGAGCCATCATATGATTCGATGTTTACGGGTTTGAAACCCTCGGGGATTTGATGATCCATTATTTCATCTGTGAAGCACAATGGGTGTGCGGCGCCTCTGTACTGGGCTATATCATGACGTAGCTCCAATGAGCTTTGTCTACTGTGTTCGGCCCTGCCGAATTTGTGACCGGCGTGATGGTTACCGTCTCGAGCCGTGGGGCGCCCACGCGATCCGTAGATCGATCTTCTTTGCCTTGCCTTTTCCTCCAACATATTACGTAAGTCCAGCGCATATTCCCATGCCTTGGTACGGGCTACGGCTTGGGTGGAGGGCCATGAGGCCTCTCTGTCGCGGCCACAAGCTGGCCTGTCGGCCGCGTCGAGTGCTTCCTCCTCTAATCGGGGTAGCAACTTGCGCTTTGGGTAGCACTTGGAGGGGCGTTCGGGTTTATGCTCTTCGGCCGCAAGGACTTCAGTCCATCTATCGACTAGCCGATCTTGATCAGCTTTAAGCTGTTGCTGTTTTTCCTTGAGGCTGCCATGGCCATAAGCCTGCATTGAAAACGCTCTTGTTCGACGGGATCCTCTGGCACGACGAATTTGTCGTCGTCGAGGCTTGCCTCGTCTTCGGCGGGAGGCATATGATTATCGTCCTCGACCTCTCTGTCAGCCGCTCTCCCATGGGGGCTGGTTTCTCCACCCCCCCTGAGCTAAATCTTGCTCGGGGGGATGTTCTTCGGCGCTTTCCAGGGTATTATTATCTCCCGTGCTGGAGTCGCCATTTTTGTGTTGGCGGGATTTTGAGCGGCGCCGCTGACGCCGTAGCTTTTGCTGTTTCTTGGAGGGGTCATCCTCCGCTGTTCCATCACACTCTCCCTCTTTTGGGGTGTCCACCATGTATATGTCATATGACGAGGTGGCTTTCCAGGGCCTAGTAGGCGCTGGTTCTTCATCATCTCCTTCATTGGTGTCCATACCGTCGATGTCTTCGGAGTCGAAGTCGAGCATGTCGGTTAAGTCGACGACAGTGGCTACAAAGTGGGTGGTGGGTGGGTTTTGAATTTCTTCATTGTCCGTACCCCAACCTTGCTGACCGTAGTCCGACCAAGGCTCTCCTGACAAAGAGAGAGGCTTCGGTGATTTCAGGATATCGCCGAAAGGCGAGTGCTGAAAGACGTCTGCGGCCGTGAACTCCATGATCGGCGCCCAATCGAATTCGCTCGGCAGGGGCGCGGAGGATTCGGAGTCCGGAGAAGAATCCGGCTCCATGGAGTCACGAGTCTTGCAGAGTACGTGGCTGGTGTTCGGCTCAACCGCCGTTGGGATCGCAGCCCCCGAGGTGGTGTCCAACCGCCCATCCTCGATCGGCGCGGTCGGCTCTGAACTAGGGGTTGGAGCCGATGCGGGTGCGGCCTCCAGGGCACTATTCGGCGGCAGAGCTAGATCATGCTCGTCATAACAGTGCGGCGCGCTCGGCAGTGGTTCAAATCCGTCGAAGATCAAGTCCCCGTGGATGTCGGCCGTGTAGTTTAAACTTCCGAATCTGACCTGACGGCCAGGGGCGTAGCTTTCGATCTGCTCTAAATGGTCAAGCGAATCGGCCTGCAGTGCGAAGCCGCCAAAGACGAAGATCTGTCCGGGGAGGAAGGTCTCACCCTGTACTACATCGCCATTGATGATCGTAGGAGCCATCGGGCCTGACGGCGACGGCATAGAGGAACTCTCAATGAAAGCACCAATGTCGGTGTTAAAACCGGCAGATCTCGGGTAGGGGGTCCCGAACTATGCGTCTAGGCCGGATGGTAACAGGAGGCAGGGGACACAAAGTTTTACCCAGGTTCGGGCCCTCTCGATGGAGGTAAAACCCTACGTCCTGCTTGATTAATATTGATGATATGGGTATTACAAGAGTTGATCTACCACGAGATCAGAGAGGCTAAACCCTAGAAGCTAGCCTATGGTATGATTGTTGATGTGTATGTTGTCCTACGGACTAGAACCCTCCGGTTTATATAGACACCGGAGAGGGTTAGAGTTACATAAAGTCGGTTACAATGGTAGGAGATCTGAACATCCGTATCGCCAAGCTTGCCTTCCACGCCAAGGAAAGTCCCTTCCGGACACGGGACGGAGTCTTCAATCTTGTATCTTCATAGTCTAGGAGTCCGGCTGAAGGTATAGTCCGGCCATCCAGAAACCCCCTAATCCAGGACTCCCTCAGGGTCTCTATCAAACGAGCACCCTCAAGAACTTCTTCAAAATAGTGCTCAGCAGCCATTCGACCTATGGTCGAATCCCATGCTGCAACAGTGGTAGCATACATCTCCACCCAGTATGCTTTAACACGGGCAAAGTCCATCCGTGAGCCCTCTATGCACGCCGACCTCTTCATCGCATTAATGCGCGGCACCACGTCAAGGAACTGCTGCACCAAGATGAAATAGCTGTTCGGTTTTGGCCTTTCCGGCCATAGTTGATCCACAACAGACCTCATGTCGAGTCCGGACAACCTATTCAGTTCGGCCCATTCGGCTAATTGGTCAGTCAATGAAAGCGGACGCTCGGGAGAATGGAATTGTCTCCAAAACAGCTGGTCTACTTCACGGTCCGTCTGACCCTGGAAGTACTTGGCCGCATCGGCAGCGCTCGCCGACAAATCCATGTACACATCCTCCGAACTCCACAGCCGATCCAGAGGGGAATACCGTGGATCTCCGAACTTCCTCTGCAACATAAAGGATTTCCCAGCTACAATATCGCCGGCTTCCCGCAGCTCCTCCTTCTTTGCCCTCATAGCAGAGCGGAGGTCTTTTCTCGTCACAGCAGCCTTCTCAAGGTCCGATGCCTTCGCTTGGTTTTCCTTTTCAAGAACCCGACAATGGTCGGCGGCGGCTTTTAACTCTATGGCCATCTGGGCCATCTTATCTCGGCTCTCGGCATGCGCGGCCTTCTCATCTTGCAACTCTTCGGCCGCCTTCAAAGCAGCCGCATTACCTAACCTCGCTTGTTCCTTGGCTTGGGCAAGTTCTGCCCACAAGGCTTCGATAGTGGCAGCTCCATCTGCAGTCACAACATATTAAAGATACTGGCATCATGTTGCTCCTCCTATGTGGCATTTACCTGATAATGACACTTACCCTGTGCCTCGTCAAGCCTTTTGTTAACGAGCTCGATGTCGGCGTCTGCCGCATCCAATTGCCGTTTTAAATGGGCAAACTCGCTAGTCCGGCTAGCCACCGGAGCTTCCATCACCTGCACATAGAGGCAGTATGGTTATTACCTGGGAATATGATCCTCTGTTCGTCGTCGTCTCCAACGACAACCAGAGTCTCAGGGGCTACTATCTACACAGGGCACACCTAGCATGTGCAGGACTATCATACATTCTTTTACGTACCTCAAAGCCTGTCAGTAGACTCATAAAAGCTTCATGCAATCCGCTTTCGGCGGACGAGATTTTCTTCATCACCGTATTCATCACCACACGATGTTCATCTGAGATGGCCGCTCGCCCCACCAACTCCCTCAGAACATCCGATCGCACACTAGACGGTGCTGGACTCTTTTGTCTGCTCTCTTCGGGAGCCGGACACTGGGAGCTTCGGGGGTCAATGGGATTATCTTCTGGCCTCACCGGACTCGGAGAGGCCCTCCGCGACGACACTTTAGGGTCGCCCACTTCCGGAGCGGAGGAGTCCGGAGGAGGCGTTTCGCTCTCCATCATCTCTGGAAGAAGATCCCCCGAAGATGAGCTCATTTGAGAGGGGCTAAGGCCCGAACTGCAAAGATATATGCGGTGGTTATTTTCTCAGAAGAAAAAGATGACATATATGTACTATTAAAGTATTTCGGGTCACTTACGACTCACGGGAATATTGATCCCCCCGCGGACTTTGTGCGGCAACAACACCCCCCAAGGTAGGACCCTCTGTGGGAGACTTCTTCTCCCGTTGGGAAGCTTCGGCTTCCGAATCCCCGGGCGCAGTCCTTTTCCTCTCCTGGTCGTCTTCCTTCATGGAGACGCTCTCTCCCTCGGTTAGAATGGGCAGCGTTGGGGGCCCGCGTCCGCCCGTATTATCCTCCATAGTATCTTCCTTCAAGGGCTCCGGGCAAGGTACGATCTGGAGCATCTTTTCCAATACCGGATTTTCCAAACCCTCAGGGAGGGGGCCCGAACACTAAATCAACTTCGCCTTTGTTAGCCAGTCCTGGTCAAAAAGCGAACTCTCAGAAATAACAAATGAGAGATAGTATGTTCGGCCGGAAGATTCCTTACTTGTTCGGCAGCGTGGTTACTACTCAGGCCCATGTCCTCGATGATTTCCGGACACTCTACCTGAGGTCCGAAGAACGACTTGTACATCTCCTCATGCGTCAGGCCGAGGAAATTTTGAATGACACGCGCTCCCTCGGGATTGAACTCCCACAAGCGAAGGGGCTGGCTTTTGCAAGGCTGGACTTGACGAACCAGCATAACTTGTATTACCGCAACCAAACTGAAATCTCCATTGAAGAGATCTCGAATGCGGCTTTGCAGTATAGGCACGTCCTTGGCTGGACCCCAACTCAGACCTCTGCAGATCCATGACATCAATTGTGGTGGAGGGCCCGACCAGAAAACAGGGGCAGCCGCCCACTTGGCACTTCTAGGAGCCGTGATGTAGAACCACTCCTGTTGCCACAATTCAGACACCTCTGGGATGGAACCTTTGGGCCACGGATCTCCCGTCATCTTACGTATTAAGGCACCTCCACACGCTGCATGTTGCCCCTCAATCATCTTTGGCTTTACTTCAAAGGTCTTGAGCCACAGGCGAAAGTGAGGGGTAACCCGGAGGAAGGCCTCACACACGACAATAAATGTCATGATATGAAGAAAGGAGTCCGGAGCTAGATCATGGAAATCTAGCCCGTAATAAAACATCAAGCCCCTGATGAAAGGATCCAGAGCAAGGCCTAGACCTCGGAGGAAGTGGGAGACGAACACGACGCTCTCATTGGGTTCGGGGGAGGGGACGGCCTGCCCTCGGGGAGGCAGCCGATGCAAAATCTCGGCGGTCAGATATCTAGCCTCCCTCAACTTTTTGATGTCTACTTCCGTGACGGAGGAAGGCACCCATCGGCCTTGAAGGCTAGATCCAGACATGACTGAAGGTTCGGAGCACCGGACCTGAACTTTGGGCGTTTGAGCTTGAGGTGGGGGAAGGATTCGATTGAGCACGGGAGGGAAATATAAAAGCCTTGTCCCTTTATAAAGAGGGTGAATATCAAGCGTCCTCTCCGTGTCCGTTTGGACTTGCCTATAATCTAGGAGTCCTAGAAGCGGTTGGGTTACCCACGCCCCTATTGATGAGAATCTTGGAATAAGGGGACACGATCTCTACTTTAACAAGACGTGCCAAGGAAACCGCCTCGCATGACGCGCTGAGGTGGGATAATAAAACGATTCGGATAAAAGCTTGGCCGTGGTGTGTCACACTACAGAATACGTTAGCAGATTAGATTTGTGTAAATATTATTCTCTCTATGGAAATATGTGGAAACTTATTTTGCAGAGCCGGACACTATCTTTGTGTTCAAAATCTTCTATGAAGTACTTGGAGGAGGAACCCGCCTTGCAATGCCGAAGACAATCTGCACGCCCGACTCGTCGTCATTGAAGCCTGGTTCAGGGGTTACTGAGGGTGTCCTGGATTAGGGGGTGTCCGGATGGCCGGACTATACCTTCAGCCGGAATCCTGGACTATGAAGATACAAGATTGAAGACTTCGTCCCGTGTCCGGAAGGGACTTTCCTTGGCGTGGAAGGCAAGCTTGGCGATACGGATATGTAGATCTCCTACCATTGTAACCGACTTTGTGTAACCCTAACCCTCTGCGGTGTCTATATAAACCAAAGAGTTTTAGTCCGTAGAACAACATACAGAACAACAATCATACCATAGGCTAGCTTCTAGGGTTTAGCCTCTCTAATCTCGTGGTAGATCTACTCTTGTACTACCCATATAATCAATATTAATCAAGCAGGTCGTAGGGTTTTACCTCCATCAAGAGGGCCCGAACCTGGGTAAAACTTCGTGTCCCCTGCCTCCTGTTACCATCCGGCCTAGACGCATAGTTCGGGACCCCCTACCCGAGATCCGCCGGTTTTGACATCGACACCCCCACACGCACCCACACACCCCCTAAAGATAGATAATGGGGGCAAGTCCATACAAGGAAGATGTGTCAGTACAACTATGCACCGAGGGGCAGTGCGGTTATTCTGTTTCCCCCCCACACGCACCCACACACCCCTAAGATAGATAATGGGGGCAAGTCATGTTACGGACTCGCCTCCGCATGCGACGCCGCGGCACACCATGTCGTCGCCTGCTACGGCTTGTTCTTGGCTGGGCCTCGCCGGGATGGGGGAGGGGGGTCCCTCCCCCCTCCCCCCCAGCTCGGCCTCACGCTAACGCAGCAGTGCGCTCGTTTG
>NC_057794.1:406341080-406345536 GCF_018294505.1 Triticum aestivum
CACGCACCCACACACCCCCTGAAAAGATAGATAATGGGGGGCAAGTCCATACAAGGAAGATGTGTCAGTACAACTATGCACTTTGGTGCGTTTCAGTGCGGGGGCAAGTCATGTTACGGCTCGTTCCTAGAACAAAACTCACAAGAACTAGAACGGAAAAGTATCAGTCCAATTTACTGGTGGAGTCAAGTACTAGATTCTAAACAAAAAAAATTGACGCCCCAATGATCATAAAAAGTATTAGTCCAATTTACTGGTGGAGTCAAGTACTACATTCGAACAAAACAACAAAAAAGAAAAAAAATGACCGCCCAAGGACAGGCCCAGGCCCCGACGCTGCTAGATAACTTGAACTCAAGCCCATAGGCGAATCCCTAGTAGTCCGCACAACGCAGGGCCCACTGATCAGGGCCCACAGGTCAAAGAGAGAGAGCAAGTGCCGTGTATAAGTGCTCTGGTAAGTTTTTAGAGGAGTTCGAATGGTGTGCCTCGCCTGCGCTTATAAACTGGTCTACAACCTCCTCGACTAGCAAGGTGGGACTAAACCCATAGCGCACGCACACGCCGCGCTGCACAGCCGCGCGGACGAGCTATCTGGGCCGAAAACAACAACTCAGCCAGATAGCCCAACACAGTACTTCGCCCCATTACAAAATTCCAGCCGATGACACACGACAAAAAAATGCAGATATTTTAAAAAAACCTCACAAGAAATGAGTTCACAAACAAAAAGTGTAAAAAGTTCAAACACATCTTAACTGTAAGAACTAAAAAAACAGAAATACATATGTATTTTTTGGAAAATTAAACGTAGAAATTTGTAAATAAAAATTTCAGAAGAAAAATTATAAAAAGTTTCTGGCGCCGTTGTCAGGGAGGATCTTCAACATATACCAGGTTCCTAATCACAAATCATCTCCTCACAATTTACATTATTTTCCATTTGCCTCTCGTTTTCCTCTCTCCCACTTCATGAAAATTTGCCATTTTATTCGCCCCTCTTTTCTGTTCGCCGTCTTCTTGTCAGATCTATCCTTTGCTTGCAATCATGAGTGATTTCGGTATGGCACCAATAGATGATGGCCTAACTCCTAAGATTGGACGTATGGGTAATCTGGATGCTAAAACTTTTATCTTGGGGCAAGGGAACATTATGGGAAAAGAACGTATCCAAGAATATTTCAATTGTGTCGGGAATCTAAGTCTTGATGATGCTCTTATACTTAAAACTACTAGATCTTATGCAGATGCTATTTTAGCACCAGTTCTGAAACTTGAAAGTAAATTTATTCATGCTCATCCTACTTTGCAAAGACTGTCTTTTTAACTTCCCATTATAAAGAATCCTAGGGCCAAAAAGTTGTCCACCCTTGTCCTTATGAATGAATTTGATTACTTAATACGGGAAGCTTGGGAAATCTTTGATTTTTATGGTATGAATCGTGAAAAACCGGTGATAGATGAGATTCTTTACAATAGTGACTATGCTTTAAGACATTCGCTTGGGGATAATAAAATCTTTGATGAGAATCTTAAAAAGGAGGTCCCCATTTTATATATAATCCAACATGTTTTCAATAATGTTAATCAACATTACTCTTGGATTGTTGCGGGAAATCAAAAAGGTTATGATGAACATCAACTTAGGAATGCTAAGGTTTCTATGGATAATATGATTTATGTTGTGTTTACAAAACCTCATGATGAAAACACCTCTAAGAAGATTAAGAAGAAGGATGACAAAACTTAGATCCTTGCTTTATGCCTAGCTAAGGGCGTAAAACTACAGCGCTTGTTGGGAGGCAACCCAATGAGTAAAATTTATTTTTGCTTTTTTGCTTCCTGTTTTTGAGTGTTAGGACAATTATGATACTATTTTGATTGTGTTTTTATGTTTTAATTAGTGTTTTGCCAAGTAAAACCTTTAGGATCTTCTTCGATGATAGTTGTTTGATCTTGCTGAAAAAACAGAAACTTTTGCGTTCTTGAAAATAATTTTCATTTTTAACCAGAGAGAGATAAAATACCCATTGCTTTTACATTAGATCAATATACAAATTTCTCAGGTCGTCCTAATTGTTTAGAATTTTTGGAGTTACAGAAGTATTCAAAATAGTCAGATTACTACAGACAGTTCTATTTTGACAGATTCTGTTTTCTTTGCGTTGTGTGCTTATTTTGATGGCTCTATGGTTTTCTTTGATGAGTTTTTGCCATATAAAAGTTGGAATATAGTAGATATAATGCAAGAACAAAATAAGAATTGGTTTGATACAACACTTATAGTAGTGATTTATTATTCTTATACTAACAGGTCTCATGAAGGTTTTGTTGAGTTTTGTGTGATTGAAGTTTTCAAGTTTTGGGTTATCTTACGATGGATGAAGAAATAAGGAGTAGAAGAGCCTAAGCTTGGGGATGCGCCGACATCCCAAGATATTATCCAAAAATGAGCAACCAACTAAGCTTCGGGATGCCCCCGAGTGGCATCCCCTCTTTCTTCTAACGACCATTGGTATTTTACTCGAAGCTATATTTTGATTCGTCACATACTATGTGTTTTGCTTAGAGCGTCTTGTATGATATGAGTCTTTGCTTGTTTTTTTTGTGTTTTAAGTCTTGATTCCTTTCTGGACACACCTATTTGAGAGAGCCAAAATTATGTCATGACTTGTTAGAATTGCTCTCTTTGCTTCACTTAAATTTTTATGAGCAATGGACTTGCTCTAGTGCATCACCTATATCTTTTTGAGCATGGTGTGCTTTAGTATTTTTGAAGAAATGCTCTCTTGCTTCACTTAGATTTATAGTCAGTAAAATTTTCAAGAAATTCTCTCTTGCTTCACTTAAATTAATTTGAGAGAAAGAAATATTATGCTCATGGTCTTCACTTATATTTGTTTGAGCTTGTGAAAAGCAACACGTGAAAATTAGTCCGAAAGTAATATATATCCAAGAAGGATATAATAAAAACATTCATGAAGATCATTGGACAAAATAAACTTGATTCTTAGTAATAGTTTTGAGAAATGATGATGTGATATGTGAGTCATCTTGATGAGTAATTATGCTTTAGTAAGAATATTGGTGTTAAGGTTTGTGATTACCTATGCAAGAACGAAAGTCAATAGTTATGCAATGAAATTACATCCTCCTTGTGGTGCATCATTCAGTGTTAGTTATGCTTAATGCTCGCTTATGAGATTTTTTGTTTCTTGGTTGGTCCCTTCTCAATCTTTTGCTAGCCTTCATTTTGCACTAAGTATGATCACTACTTGTGCATCCAAAAACCTTTAAACCAGTTTGGCCACACGAGTCCACTATATCTACCTATATGTTGTGGTATTATTTTGCCGTTCTAAGCAAATTTGCATGTGTCATCTCTAATTTTCAAAAATAAACTTCTCTTTTGTGTGTTCGTTTCGCTCGTGGAGTGGTGAGGGGTGGCTAATATTTTCCATGCTAGATTTGTTATTCTCAAGATGAGTGTTTATTCACTCGTCATTGCACGAGAGTAAGGCAAAGATATTAGGGATGCCCAGTCCTGAAATGAAAAAAAATGAATTTACTTTATGTTGTCAAATAATAAATTCCTTGGAAAGTGTTGGTATGGAGGGCACCCGTGGATATAGTTAGCCATGGAAAGTGAAAGTATGGTGGAAAAAGGAATAAACTTTATTTTCTGTTTGGGAACCGCCTATGATATATCTAGCATGGAAAGTGTTGGGAACTCTAAGTCATTTTCGTTGGTGGGATGGACACACCTCCATTTATCTCTAAGTGTTTCGCTTTGAGCTCTGGCACCTCTACAAATCCCTACTTCCCTCTGCGAAGGGCCTTTCTTTTACTTTATGCAATTTTTATTTTGAATTTGAGTCTCCATCTTCTCTTATAAAAGCACCAACTAGGAGGCAATATGATCGTACTTGAGTATTGGGTGTAGCTAATATGCGAGTGTGTTTCATGAATGGATCAATGGTTGAGCATAATGGGCTAGGGATAGCTTATTTTAGCGTTGATATTTTGAAAGACATGGTTGCTTATTGATATGATTGAGTATTTAAATTATCATGTGAAAACTAGACTATTGCTTTGAACAATATAAAAGTTCAAATGTCCATCCTATAAAGAAAGAATACGATATGACTTGTTAGGCAGCACTCCAGATCAAAATTTTTGTTTTTATCACTTCCCTACTCGAGGACGAGTAGGAGTTAAGCTTGGGGATGCTGATACGTCTCCAACATATCTATAATTTTTTATTGTTCCATGTTGTTATATTATCAATCCTGGATGTTTTATAATCATTTTATAGTCATTTTATATCATTTTTTGGTACTAACCTATTGACATAGTGCCAGTTGTTGTTTTTCCATGTTTTTTACATCACAGAAAATCAATATCAAACAGAGTCCAAATGCCCCGAAACTTCACAGAGAATTTTTATGGTCCAGAA
>NC_057794.1:406345875-406384586 GCF_018294505.1 Triticum aestivum
AATACCCCAATATTCCCAAAATCCTAGGGGAGTTGGCGAAATATTGATCCAGCCACCGCAAAGTCCAGAACCACCAGATCCAATCTAGACACCATCTCGGATGGGGTTCACCACCTCCATTGGTGCCTATTCAATGATGGGTGAGTAGTTCTTTGTAGACCTCCGGGTCCGTAGTTAGTAGCTAGATGGCTTCTTCTCTTTCTTTCTCTCTCTCTCTCTCTCTTGATTCTCAATACAATGGTCTCTTGGAGATCCATATCATGTAACTCTTTTCCGGTGTGTTTGTTGGGATCGATGAACTTTGAGTTTACGATCAAATCTATCTTTTTATATCCATGAAAGTTATTTGAGTTTCTTTGATCTCTTTATGCATGATCTCTTATAGCCTCGTATTTCTTCTCTGATCTTTGTGTTTTCTTGGTGAACTTGATCTATTTATCTTGCAATGGGAAGATGTGCTTTGTAGCGGGTTCGATCTTACGGTGCTTGATCCTAGTGACAGAAGGGGAATCAACACATATGTATCGTTGCTACTAAGGATAAAATGATGGGTTTTATCTCTACATAGATAGATCTTGTCTACATCATGTCATCATTCTTATTGCATTACTCCATTTCTCCATGAACTTAATACACTAGATGCATGCTGGATAGCGGTCGATGTTTGGAGTAATAGTAGTAGATGCAGGCAGGAGTCAGTCTATTGATCATGGACGTGATTCCTCTGTAATGATCATTGCCTGGATATCGTGATGAGTATTTGACGTTCTATCAATTTCCCAACAATAATTTGTTCACCCACCATTTGCTATTTTTCTCTAGAGAAGCCACTAGTGAAACCTACGGCCCCCGGGTCTCTTTCTCATAGTATTTGCCTTTGCGATCTACTTTTATTTGCTTTTATTTTCAGATCTATTAATTTAAATATCCAAAAATACTTTGCCGCACTTTATTTTATTTGCGATCTATTTATTCAATCTATTACAACTTTCTCTCGTTACGCATCAATTTCTGGCACTGTTACCCAAAAGGGATTGACAACCCATTTAACACATCGAGTTACGAGGATTTGTTATTTGTGTGCAGGGGCTATTTACGTTGTGTTGCTCGGTTCTCCTACTGGTTTGATAACCTTGGTTTCATATATGAGGGAAATACCTACAGCCGCTGTGCTGCATCATCCCTTCCTCTTTGGGGAAATACCGACATAGCTTCAAGCGACATCAGCCGGTAAATTAAATACCGAACGTAAGGGGAAAGGACCTCAAAGTGATGATGACGATGAGCCTCGCCCACCGATCACCAGCGGACAGGAACAATTTCGCCCTGAGGTGAAAACGGTGAACATGACCTATGTCACCCACATCCCGCGCATTAAGGGACGTCTACGCCGTAGAGCCTGTCGCCCCAAAATTCAACCCATGGTCGGCTTGTCCGATCACCTTTGATCACAGGGACCACCCAACTAGTATCCATCACGGAGGTGCGGCGGCCCTAGTACTCGATCCTATCATCGACGGATACCATCTCACTAGAGTCCTTATGGATGGCGGCAGCAGCCTGATACGTCTCCGTCAAATATACTTTTCCAAACACTTTTGCCCTTGTTTTGGACTCTAACTTGCATGATTTGAATGGAACTAACCCGGACTGACGCTGTTTTCAGCACAATTGCCATGGTGTTATATTTGTGCAGAAATAAAAGTTCTCGGAATGACCTAAAAATCAAAGGAGATTATTTTTGGAATATATAAAAAATACTGGAAGAAGAATCCACGTCAGGGGGCCCACACCTTGTCCACGAGGGTGGGGGTGCGCCCCCTGCCTCGTGGGCCCCCTGACGCTCCACCGACCTCAACTCCAACTCCATATATTCACTTTTGGGGAGAAAAAAACCAGGGAGAAGGATTCATCACGTTTTACGATACGGAGCCACTGCCAAGCCCTAAACTCTCTCGGGAGGGATGATCTAGAGTCCGTTCGGGGCTCCGGAGAGGGGAATCCATCGCCATCGTCATAATCAACCTTCCTCCATCACCAATTTCATGATGCTCACCGCCGTGCGTGAGTAATTCCATCGTAGGCTTGCTGGACGGTGATGGGTTGGATGAGATTTATCATGTAATCGAGTTAGTTTTGTTAGGGTTTGATCCCTAGTATCCACTATGTTCTGAGATTGTTGTTGCTATGACTTTCCTATGCTTAATGCTTGTCACTAGGGCCCGAGTGCCATGATTTCAGATCTGAACCTATTATGTTTTCATCAATATATGTGAGTTCTTGATCCTATCTTGCAAGTCTATAGTCACCTATTATGTGTTATGATCCGTTAACCCCGAAGTGACAATAATCGGGACCATTACCGGTGATGACCTTAGTTTGAGGAGTTCATGTATTCACTATCTATTAATTCTTTGGTCTGGTACTATATTAAATGGAGGCCTTAATATCCCTTAGTTTCCAATATGACCCCGCTGCCACGGGAGGGTAGGACAAAATATGTCATGCAAGTTCTTTTCCATAAGCACATATGACTATATTCAGAATACATGCCTACATTACATTGATGAACTGGAGCTAGTTCTTTGTCACCCTATGTTATAACTGTTGCATGATCGATCGCATCCGACATAATTCTCCATCACCGATCCAATGCCTATGAGTTTTTCATATATTGTTCTTCGCTTATTTACTTTTACATCGCTACTGGTACAATCATTATAAAACCAAAAATATTACTTTTGCTACCGTTACCACTACTATCATATTACTTTGCTACTAAATACCTTGCTGTGGATATTAAATTTCCAGGTGTGGTTGAATTGACAACTCATCTGCTAATACTTGAGAATATTCTTTGGCTCCGCTTGTGTCGAATCAATAAATTTGGGTTGAATACTCTACCCTCGAAAACTATTACGATCCCCCATACTTGTGGGTTATCAAGACTATTTTCTGGCGCCGTTGTCGGGGAGCATAGCTCTATTATTTGAGTCACTTGGGATTTATATCTGCTTGTCACTATGAAGAACTTGAAAGATTAAAGAACCAATATTTTTCCCTCAACTACGAGGGGAGGTAAGGAACTGCCATCTAGCTCTGCACTTGATTCACCTTCTGTTTTGGGTAAACTTGCGACACCTACACATGTTATTGATTCTGATAGGTTGCATGTTATTGATGATGCCACTTCTGCTTTGCATGATACTTATGATGAAACTAGTTCTATGCTTGATACTACTGTGCCACTAGGTGAATTTCTTGATGAACAACTTGCTAGGGCTAGAGAGAATGAAATTATTGAAACTGATAATATTGATGAAAGTGATGATGAAGATTCTCCTCCTAGATATGAATTGCCTGTTATGCCTGAGGGTTATGTTATGGATGAAGAAACTGCTAGATAATTCTTAGCTTGCAATGATAGATCTGATCTTATGAAATTATTAGCTAAGCGTATAGAAAAGTCTTTGAATGCTAGAATGAAATATGACCCTTCTTTTGCTACTTTGCCTATCTTTATTACTGATACGGATTATGATTTCTCTGTCGATCCTGAGTTAATTACTTTGGTTGATTCTGATCCTTTCTATGGCTATGAATCTGAAACTGTTGTGGCACATCTTACTAAATTAAATGATATAGCCACCCTATTCACTAATGATGAGAAAACTCGCTATTACTTTATCCTTAAGTTGTTTCCGTTCTCATTAAAGGGTGATGCTAAGACATGGTTTAATTCTCTTGATCCTGGTTGTGTGCGTAGTCCCCGGGATATGATTTATTACTTCTCTACTAAATATTTCCCCGCTCATAAGAAACAAGCTGCTTTATGGGAAATATATAATTTTGTGCAAATTGAAGAAGAGAGTCTACCACAAGCTTGGGGGAGGATTCTCCGATTACTTAACGCTTTGCTTGATCATCCTCTCAAGAAAAATGAAAAACTTGATATCTTTTATAATGGACTAACCGATGCTTCCAGAGCCACCTGGATAGTTGTGCTGGTTGTGTTTTCAAGGAAAGAACTGTTGATCAAGCCTAATTACTATTGAATAATATGTTGACTAATGAAAATAATTGGACACTTCCTGAACCAACTCCTAAGCCTACTCTAAAGAAAAGGGGTATTCTATTTCTCAGTCCTGAAGATATGCAAGAGGCAAAGAAATCTATGAAAGAGAAAGGTATTAAAGCTGAAGATGTTAAGAATTTACCACCTATTAAAGAAATACATGGTCTTAATTACCCGCCTGTTGAAGAAATAAATGGTCTTGATAACTCGACACATCTAGTAAAGGTAAATTCTCTCTATAGATTCGATAAATGCGAAATCCCATTTACTAAGTTTGCTAGCCAATGCTTGGATGAGTTTGATGACTTTATGGTTAAACAAGAAAATTTCAATGCTTATGTTGGTAGACAATTGAAACACAATGCTGATATGCTTGAACACTTGAGTGCTTATATGTCTAGAGTTAAAGGTGAACTTAAACTTATTAGTAAACATGCTTCTATGGTTACCACTCAAGTAGAACAAGCACTTAATGCTCAGAATGATTTGCTCAATGAATTAAATAATAAGAAGAATGATAATGATGTTAGAGTTATGACTAGAGGAGGTAAAATGACTCAGCAACCTTTGTATCCCGAGGGCCACCCTAAGAGAATTGAGCAAGATTCTCAGAGAACTAATGTTGATGCACCTAGTACTTCTAAGAAGAAGAAAAAGAAAAATGATAGGACTTTGCATGCTTCTAGTGAACCTGTTGTAGACACACCTGAGAATCCCAATGATATCTCTAGTTATGATGCTGAAACACAATCTGGTAATGAACATGAACCAAATGATGATGTTCATGATGATGTTCATGTTGATGCCCAACCTAGCAATGATAATGATGTAGAGATTGAACCTGCTGTTGATCTTGATAACCGACAATCAAAGAATCAATGTTATGATAAGAGAGACTTTGTTGCTAGGAAGCACGGTAAGGAAAGAAAACCATGGGTTCAGAAACCTATGCCTTTTCCTCCTAAACCATCCAAGAGAAAGGATGATGAGGATTTTGAGCGCTTTGCTGAAATGATTAGACCTATCTTTTTGCGTATGCGTTTGACTGATATGCTTAAAATGAACCCTTATTCTAAGTACATGAAGGATATTGTTACTAATAAAAGAAAGGTACCGGAAGCTGAAATTTCCACCATGCTTGCTAATTACACTTTTAAGGGTGGAATACCAAAGAAACTTGGAGATCCAGGAGTACCAACAATACCATGCTCCATTAAAAGAAACTATGTTAAAACTGCTTTGTGTGACCTTGGAGCCGGTGTTAGTGTTATGCCTCTCTCTTTATATCGTAGAATTGATTTTAATAAGTTGACACCTACTAAAATAGCTTTGCAAATGGCTGATAAATCAACTGCTATACCTGTCGGTATTTGTGAGGATGTGCCTGTTCTAGTTGCAAACTTTACTATTTTAACGGACTTTGTTATTCTTGATATTCCCGAGGACGATAGTATGTCTATTATCCTTGGTAGACCCTTTTTGAATACTGCAGGGGCTTTTATTGATTGCAACAAAGGCAATGCCACTTTTCATGTTAATGGTAATGAGCATACGGTACACTTTCCGAGGAAACAACCTCAAGTCCAGAATATTAATTATATTGGAAAAATTTCAACAATCACTATTGGAGGTTTTGAATTTCCTCTTCCTACTGTCAAGAAGAAATATGATATTCTTATTGTTGGGGATGTGCATATCCCCGTTGAGGTAACCTAGTGTTATTCGAAAATTCTCCGGTTTCATGTTATTTGAAATGAGTTTGTTAACAAGACATGATCAACCTTGTTAGTGGATTCTTTTTGATGAGCATGAGATGGATGAATTTACAAAGCACAACCTTCTATACCCTCTTTTTACTTTCTATTCTTTATATTAAGTAAAGCAAAAATAGTATTTTCTGTCTATTTTCTGAATTATCCATGCAATTAAAAATACCCCGAAAATAAAAGTTCTCCAAATGCCCTGAAAATTAAATATGTTTTTTTCTAGAATATTTGAGAATATATGGCACTGAGAACACAGCAGGGGGAACAGGCATGTGCCCATGAGGGTGGAGGGCACGCTCCCTGCCTCGTGGACCCCACGTGGGTCCCCTCCACTTATTCCAGCCACCACACACTCCTTCTTCCTCCCGAAAAAATCACCAACCAGCTCAAACCCGAGTTCTTGCTCATCTTGCTGCCACTTTCGATCTCCTTGCTCAAAGCTCCATTCACAAAACTGCTTTGGGGGATTGTTCTTTGGTATGTGACTCCTCCAATGGTCCAATTAGTTTTTGTTCTAGTGCTTTATTCATTGCAAATTTTTGCTGCTTAGGTTACCTTGTTCTTGAGCTTGCATGTCAAATTTATGTGGTCAAAAGTAGTTTTAATGCATGATATTGCCTCTAGGCACTTTTAGGAGTAGTTGCTATCAATCTTGTTGAGTTTGGTTCACTTTTATTTTTGAGTTACTAAAAATTTCAGAAATTTTTCAGAGGAAGAAATATGTTTAGGAAAATGTACCAAGGTGGTTCCTCAAGGAAGCAAGGACCCAGGCCCGCAATACATGAGCCGGACAATGAACTACGAAGAGATGCTCAAGTGCGTCCTTGTGAATGGCCCTCAGAGGACTTCATGGTTCGGGCAGGGATTAAGGAGGAATTTGAAGCATATGCATGTAGTGCCGATCTTGAGAGCTTCGTGGTAGCTAAGTGCCGTCAATACCTCTATTTAACTGATTTATTTGTGATAAGGTTTAAATTTACATCATCACGCAATTCTCAAATTGTCCTATTTGATCTTTACGATAAATCTATACCATGGACTTAGAAGATTTTAATACTGCTTGTAAACTCGCACAGTGGGGTAATGTTAGTGAACCTCGCAAATGTGAATATAAAGACTTTCTTGCTAGTATAACTTTGGGGGAATCTAGGGAAATCACGCAAGCTACCATAGGGAGCATTCATTTTCCTGCAATACATTATTTTGCTCTCTTCATAGGTAGATGCATAAATGGTAAGGATGAGGCATGCCACCTGTGTGTTCCAGATCTTAGTGTTCTCAAGAGTGCTGTATTAGGAGATAGACAATATAACTTGGGGACCATTGTTGCACGTAGGTTGCATAATAATAGTATTGATGGAGATTTCTTTGGTGGAATTTATGCAACCCGTTTAGCTGATTTTCTTGAGATACCCATACGTGGAGATGATATTGAGTTACCTCCTGCTTATTTAGATTATAATGCCATGGTTCGTCATCAGTTTGTTGAGAGGAACAATCAGTTCCTCCAGTACCGACTAATCTTGGACAGACGACGCACCTATCACGTCGCTCTCCCTGCTCCTGCTTTCTTTGACTTTCATGCAAAAGGGAGATATGTTATAACCAGGGAGGAGGTGACCGGGTACGAGAGGAGGGCGGAGGCAGCTCGCCACCAAGCTGCAGCTTAGTACGACCCCAACTACAACTTTGCTCCATGGGCATAGACCAACTTAGGCCAAAAGCCTAAGCTTGGGGGAGTACGTATCTCTCACCGACATTACATTCATGTTCACACACTCATGCCAGTTGTCGGTGCTCATACTTTTTCATTGTATCATCCATGCTAGTTTGTTTTCTTTTTAAGCTTTCTTCTTGTGTGTTTGAAAAACCTTAAGAAAAACAAAAAAAAATAGCTATAGCTTTTAATTAGCTTACTTTTCATGCCTGTACTAGTAGTAATTAAAAGAAAACCCAAAAACATTTCTCGTTCTTCTTTTGCTTGTTGGGAGCTTTCCCGTGTAAATAGTTTTGTTTTATTTCTTTCCTTTGGGGGTCGAGAGGAGAAGACCATAATGAAAATGTTAAGTTGCTCTCATACGCATTATTGTTGATCTTACAAAGAGCCCATGTTACCTTGTCTTCTCTCTTGAATTGAATGCTTGCAGATTCCAGCTTAGTCCAATGCACGTGCACTATTATTATTATCCACACCGTTCGGTCATGCAAGTGAAAGGCAATAATGATGATATATGATGAACTGATTGAGATGAGGAAAGCTGGTATGAACCCGACCTCTCTTGTTTTTGTAAATATGATTAGTCCATCGTTCCCGATTCAGCCTATTATGAATGAAACATGTTTGCAATGACAATTAGAGATTATAGTTGCTTATGCCATGCTTAATTAGCTAGGAGTTTATAATGGTTTACCTTGCGTGCCAACATGCTATTAAAATGGTTGTGATGTGGTATGATAGGGTGGTATCCTCCTTTGAACGATCCGAGTGGTTTGACTTGGCACATGTTCACGCATGTAGTTGAAACAAAATCAACATAGCCTCTATGATGTTTATGTTCATGGTGAATTATATCCTACTCTTGCTTGCATTCGGTGTTGATTAATTTTAATGCATGTTCATGACTGTTGTCGCTCTCTAGCTGGTCGCTTGCCAGTCTTTTTCTAGCCTTCACTTGTACTAAGCGGGAATACTGCTTGTGCATCCAACTCCATAAACTCCAAAGTTATTCCATATGAGTCCACCATACCTACCTATATACGACATGTACCTGCCATTCCAAGTAAATTTGTATGTGCCAAACTCTAAACCTTCAAATAAACATTCTGTTTTGTATGCTCGAATAGCCTATGTATCAACTAGGGCTGTATGTATCCTCCATGCTAGGCGGGTTATTCTTAAGAGGAGTGGACTCCTCTCCTCACTCACGAGAAAATGGCTGGTCACCAGGATGCCCAGTCCCATGCTCAAATCAAATCAAAATAGTTGCAAACAGAACTCCCCCGAGATTGTTGTTAGTTGGAGGCACCCGTTGTTTCAGGCAAGCCATGGATTGATGCTTGTTGGTGGTGGTGGGGGGTATAAACTTTACCATTCTGCTTGGGAACCGCCTATAATGTGTGTAGCATGGAAGATATCGAGATCTCTCGGTTGTTATGTTGACAATGAAACTATACCGCTCAAAATATTATTCATCTCTATTTCAAAACCGAGCTCTGGCACCTCTACAAATCCCTGCTTCCCTCTGCGAAGGGCCTATCCATTTACTTTTATGTTGAGTCATCATCCTCTTATTGAAAACCACCAGTTGGAGAGCACCGCTGTCATTTGCATCCATTATTGTTAGTTTACATTGAGTATGACTTGACTGGATCTCTTTTACCATGAATTACAATGTCTAGTCAGTCCTTGATCCTTAAAGGTGATCTGCATTTATGTTTTGCGGTCTCAGAAAGGGCTAGCGAGATACCATCTTATTATATCATATTATGATTGTTTTGAGAAAGTGTTGTCATCCGCGATTTATTATTATTGCTCACTAGTTGATTATGCCATTGATATGAGTAAAGATGAGACCTAAGTGTTATTGTGAATATGGTTAGTTCATAATCTTTGCTGAAAACTTGAATGCTGGCTTTACATATTTACAACAACAAGACCACACAGAGTTTGTAAAAGTTTTTCTTTATCACTTTCAGTTTGTCAACTGAATTGCTTGAGGACAAGCAAAGGTTTAATCTTGGGGGAGTTGATACGTCTCCATCGTATCTACTATTCCAAACACTTTTGCCCTTGTTTTGGACTCTAACTTGCATGATTTGAATGGAACTAACCCAGACTGACGCTGTTTTCAGCAGAATTGCCATGGTGTAATTTTTATGCAGAAATGGAAGTTCTCGGAATGACCTGGAAATCAACGGAGATTATTTTTGGAAGATATAAAAAATACTGGAAGAAGAATCCACATCAGGGGGGCCACACCCTGTCCATGAGGGTGGGGGCGCGCCTACCCCCCTGGGCGCGCCCCTGCCTCGTGGGCCCCCTGACGCTCCACCGACCTCAACTCCAACTCCATATATTCACTTTCGAGGAGAAAAAATCAGTGAGAAGGATTCATCGCGTTTTACAATACGGAGCCACCGCCAAGCCCTAAACTCTCTCCGGAGGGTTGATCTGGAGTCTGTTCGGGGCTCCGAAGAGGGGAATCCGTCGCCATCGTCATCATCGACCTTCCTCCATCACCAATTTCATGATGCTCACCGCCGTGCGTGAGTAATTCCATCGTAGGCTTGCTGGACAGTGATGGGTTGGATGAGATTTATCATGAATCGAGTTAGTTTTGTTAGCGTTTGATCCCTAGTATCCACTATGTTATGATATTGATGTTGCTATGACTTTTCTATGCTTAATGCTTGTCACTAGGGCCCAAGTGCCATGATTTCAGATCTGAACCTATTATGTTTTCATGAATATATGTGAGTTCTTGATTCCCCCCTGGGCGCGCCCTCCACCCTCGTGGCTCCCCTGACGTATTTCTTCCTCCTATATATACCAATATACCCTAAAACCCCCGGGGAGCAGAATAGGTCGGGAGTTCCGCCGCCAGAAGCCTCCGTAGCCAACGAAAACCAATCTAGATCCGTTCCAGCACCCTGCCGGAGGGGGGAATCCCTCTCCGGTGGCCATCTTCATCATCCCGGTGCTCTCCATGACGAGGAGGGAGTAGTTCTCCCTCGGGGCTGAGGGTATGTACTAGTAGCTATGTGGTTGATCTCTCTCTCTCTCTTGTGTTCTTGAGGTGGTATGATCTTGATGTATCACGAGCTTTGCTATTATAGTTGGATCTTATGATGTTTCTCCCCCTCTACTCTCTTGTAATGGATTGAGTTTTCCCTTTGAAGTTATCTTATCGGATTGAGTCTTTAAGGATTTGAGAACACTTGATGTATGTCTTGCATGGGAAACCCGTGGTGACAATGGGGTATTCTATTGATCCACTTGATGTGTGTTTTGGTGATCAACTTGCGGGTTCCGTGACCTTGGGAATCTATGCATAGGGATTGGCACACGTTTTTGTCTTGACTCTTCGGTAGAAACTTTGGGGCACTCTTTGAAGTACTTTGTGTTGGGTTGAATAGATAAATCTGAGATTGTGTGATGCATATCGTATAATCATACCCACGGATACTTGAGGTGACATTGGAGTATCAAGGTGACATCAGGGTTTTTGTTGATTTGTGTCTTAAGGTGTTATTCTAGTACGAACTCTAGGGCTGTTTGTGACACTTATAGGAATAGCCCAATGGATTGATTGGAAAGAATAACTTTGATGTGGTTTCGTACCCTACCACAATCTCTTCTTTGTTGCATGTTGAGGGATAGTTATATGATCCAATTATGTTATTATTGTTGAGAGGACTTGCACTAGTGAAAGTATGAAACCTAGGCCTTGTTTCAACGCATTGCAATACCGTTTGTGCTCACTTTTACCATTAGTTACCTGATAACCCACAAGTATAGGGGATCACAACAGTTTTCGAGGGTAGAGTATTCAACCCAAATTTATTGATTCGACACAAGGGGAGCCAAAGAATATTGTCAAGTATTAGCAGCTGAGTTGTCAATTCAACCACACCTAGAAACTTAATATCTGCAGCAAAGTGTTTAGTAGAAAAGTAATATGATAGTAGTGGTAACGGTAGCAAAAGGTAATGATGGCAAAAGTAATGTTTTTGGTATTTTGTAGTGATGATAGCAATAACAACAGAAAAGTAAATAAGCGAAGAACAATATATGGAAAGCTCGTAGGCAATGGATCGGTGATAGAGAATTATGCCGGATGCGGTTCATCATGTAACAGTCATAACTTAGGGTGACACAGAACTAGCTCCAATTCATCAATGTAATGTAGGCATGTATTCCGAATATAGTCATACGTGCTTATGGAAAAGAACTTGCATGACATCTTTTGTCCTACCCTCCCGTGGCATCGGGGTCCTAGCGGAAACTAAGGGATATTAAGGCCTCCTTTTAATAGAGTGCCGGACCAAAGCATTAACACATAGTGAATACATGAACTCCTCAAACTACGGTCATCACCGGTAAGTATCCCGATTATTGTCACTTCGGGGTTAACGGATCATAACACATAATAGGTGACTATAGATTTGTAAGATAGGATCAAGAACTCTCATATATTGATGAAAACATAATAGGTTCAGATCTAAAATCATGGCACTCGGGCCCTAGTGACAAGCATTAAGCATAGCAAAGTCATAGCAACATCAATCTCAGAACATAGTGGACACTAGGGATCAAACCCTAACAAAACAAACTCGATTACATGATAAATCTCATCCAACCCATCACCGTCCAGCAAGCCTACGATTAAATTACTCACGCACGGCGGTGAGCATCATGAAATTGGTGATGGAGGAAGGTTGATGATGACGATGGCGACGAATTCCCCTCTCCGGAGCCCCGAACAGACTCCAGACCAGCCCTCCCGAGAGGTTTTAGGGCTTGGTGGCGGCTCCGTATCATAAAACGCCATGAATCCTTCTCTCTGATTTTTTATCCACGAAAGAAAATATATATAGTTAGAGTTGAGGTCGGAGGGGCTCCAGGGGGCCCACGAGGTAGGGGGCGTGCCCTTGAGGGGGGAGGCGCGCCCCCCACACTCGTGGCTAGGGTGTGGGCCCCTTGTCTTCATCTTTTGCAAGGATTTTTTATTATTTTTGAAAAGATGTTCCGTGAAGTATCAGGTCATTCCGAGAACTTTTGTTTCTGCACATAAATAACACCATGGCAATTCTGCTGAAAAGAGCGTCAATCCAGGTTAGTTCCATTCAAATCATGCAAGTTAGAGTCCAAAACAAGGGCAAAAGTGTTTGGAAAAGTAGATACAATGGAGACGTATCAACACCCCCAAGCTTAAACCTTTGCTTGTCCTCAAGTAATTCAGTTGATAAACTGAAAGTGATAAAGACAAACTTTTACAAACTCTGTTTGCTCTTGTTATCGTAAATATGTAAAGCCAGCATTCAAGTTTTCAGCAAAGATTATGAACTAACCACACTCACAATAACGCATCGGTCTCATGTTTACTCATATCAATGGCATAATCAACTAGCGAGCAATAATAATAAATCTCGGATGACAACACTTTCTCAAAACAATCATAATATGATATAACAAGATGGTATCTCGCTAGCCCTTTCTGAGACCGCAAAATATAAATGCAGAGCACCTTTAAAGAGCAAGGACTGACTAGACATTGTAATTCATGGTAAAAGAGATCCAGTCAAGTCATACTCAATGTAAACTAACAGTAATGAATGCAAATGACAGAGGTGCTCTCCAACTAGTGCTTTTTAATAAGAGGATGATGACTCAACATAAAAGTAAATAGATAGGCCCTTCGTAGAGGGAAGCATGGATTTGTAGAGGTGCCAGAGCTTGGTTTTGAAATAGAGGTGAATAATATTTTGAGCGGTATACTTTCATTGTCAACATAACAACCAAGAGATGGCGATATCTTCCATGCTACACACATTATAGGCGGTTCCCAAACAGAATGGTAAAGTTTATACTCCCCCTCCACCAACTAGCATCAATCCATGGCTTGCTCGAAACAATGAGTGCCTCCAACTAACAAGAGTCCCAGGGGGAGTTTTGTTTGCAATTTTTTTGATTTAGTTTGCATAAAGCATGGGACTGGGTATCCCGGTGACCAGCCATTTTCTCGTGAGTGAGGAGCGGAGTCCACTCCTCTTGAGAATAACCCGCCTAGCATGGAAGATACAGACATACCTAGTTGATACATGATCTATTCGAGCATACAAAATAGGATATTTATTTGAAGGTTTAGAGTTTGGCACATACAAATTTACTTGGAACGATAGGTAGATAACATATATAGGTAGGTATGGTGGACTCATATGGAATAACTTTGGGGTTTATGGGATTGGATGCACAAGCAGTATTCCCGCTTAATACAGGTGAAGGCTAGAAAAAGACTGGGAAGCGACCAACTAGAGAGCGACAACCGTCATGAACATGCATTAAAATTAATCAACACTTAATGCAAGCATGAGTAGGATATAATCCACCATGAACATAAATATCGTGAAGGCTATGTTGATTTTGTTTCAACTACATGCGTGAACATGTGCCAAGTCAAGTCACTTAAATCATTCAGAGGAGGATACCACCCTATCATACCACATCACAACCATTTTAATAGCATGTTAGCATGCAAGGTAAACCATTATAAGCTCCTAGCTAATCAAGCATGACACAAGAAACTATGATCTCTTCTTGTCATTGCAAACATGTTTATTCATAATAGGCTGAATCAGGAACGATGAACTAATCATATTTACAAAAACAAGAGAGGTCGAGTTCATACCAGCTTTTCTCATCTCAGTCAGTTCATCATATATCGTCATAATTGCCTTTCACTTGCACGACCGAATAGTGTGAATAATAATAATAATAGTGCACGTGCATTGGACTAAGCTGGAATTTGCAAGCATTCAATAAACAGGAGAAGACAAGACAATATGGGCTCTTTTGTCAGATCAAAAATAATGCATATAAGAGCCACTTCAACAATTTAATCATGGTCTTCTCCTATCGACCCCCAAAGAAAAGAAATAAAACTATTTACACGGGAAAGCTCCCAACAAGCAAAAACAAGAACAGGAAATATTTTTGGGTTTTCTTTTTAATTACTACTACAAGCATGGAAAGTAAACTAATTAAAAGCTATAACTATTTTTTTGGTTTTTCTTAAGGTTTATTAATCAAACAAGAAGAAGCATAAAAAGGGAAATAAACTAGCATGGATGATACAATGAAAAAGTATGAGCACTGACATCTAGCAATAAGTGTGTGAACATGAACGTAATGTCGGTGAGAAATACGTACTCCCCCAAGCTTAGGATTTTGGCCTAAGTTCGTCTATGGCCATGGTTGGCCTGACGAATATCCATAGTAAAAGTTGGGGTCGTACTGAGATGCAGCGGCTATCGCCTCCTGAGCTGCAGTGTGCCGACGAGCGGCCTCCGCCCTCCTCTCATACTCATCTGCCTCCTCTCTGGTAATAACATACACTACAAAAAAAAAATACACTCCGTTATGATACGTGTTTGTCAAAGTAGGTCGCGTTTTCTGTCATGCATGTACATCCATGACAAATTTATGACAGAATCAAGATAGCCATACCTGTGCTGTCGTAGAAGTGTTCCATGACATTGCCAAAATTATCATCACGGAAGGTCCACTTCCATGATGATAAATCGCGCGTCACAGAAGTGCTTTCATCAAGGGTGACCGGCACGTGGCATCCACCGTAACGGAACGCCGTTAAGCTATCGGGTCGGATTTTGGATCCGATAACCCGTTAACAGCCACGACCAATGCCGATTTTCCACGTGTAAAATTCTCATTGGCTAACGGATCCACGCGTCAGCTCCGCGTTGGCACAGGTGTCACTCATACAACGGTCGAGATGGGCCTATGAGATGTTGACACGTGGACCGGCCCAAAAGTGGCCCACAAAGTTAAATGGGCTGGCCCAGCTAAAGGCCCACAAAATTTAGCGGACCATAATGGGCCGGCCCAGCTAAAGGCCCACACGATTTTGCAGACCATAATGGGCTGGCCCAGCTAAAGGCCCACAAGATTTTGCGGACCACAATGGGCCGGCCCGGCTAAAGGCCCACAAGATTTTGCAGACAATAATGGGTCGGACGAGCTAAAGGCCCAACATTCTTTGTCAAATCGGCCCGTCAACGGCCTGTCCTAAACTTGTCATCAACGCGGCCCATGGTCACTTCTGGCCCGTTAACAAACCGCTAAGTAATTGGGCCGAATTACGGCCCGGTGTATTTCCGGCCTGTTAAAGGTCCGGCTTCATTTGGGCCCATTTATAGGCCATTAAAACTTTCGGCCCATAAACGACCGTGAAGGATTTGGGTCATATTCGGCCATGTCTGACATTCGGCCTGTTAGAGGCCCACTATTGCTTTGGGCCACTTTCGGCCTGTTGTCATTTTCTGCCTGTTAACGCCGAACGTAAACCATGGGCCATATGTGGCCCAACGTCATATTGGGCCCATTAACGGCCCATATAAAAATGACGATAATCTAGCCCGACCAAAGTTCCGGCCTGTTAAAGGCCCGTGTATTAGGTCGGCACATTTATGGCCCGTCCGAATTTCGGCCTGTCAAAGATCCGCATCGTAAATGGGCCACCATTTCAGCCTACTAAGTCCAGTGGGTTATTTGGCACAATCAGGGCCCAATCTCACTTCGGTCTATTAAAGGCCCATGTTTTTATGGGCTTGATATATTTACACCTGTAAACGGCCTATTTTTACTGAAGGCTCAAATTATGTTTAGGCCTGTTAAAGGCCCACTATGGGCACAGGCCTACCAGAAAAATATGAAAGCTTATGCTGATTTAGGCCTAGATATTTTTAGTGGGCTACATGCCAATTTTGGCCCGTAATCGTTTTTAGCCCAATTGGAATGGGCCCGATGAATGCTGGCATGTTGGGCTCCTACGAAGCTTTCAGCCGAATACATTACTAAGATAAACCTACAGTATACAAAAATAGCGTCGTATTTACTGCAGCCTGAGGCAGCATCATAAATGTTGTATCACAACAAAATAAATTCCAACCATACAACAAAAGGCCTATTGGCATAAAGTTTACAGTCCTTCCAGATAAAAGCACCATCAGATGTATAGAAGCACAGATCATTTTCCCTGAGTGCTAATGTTTCAGGCTATAGAATCTGATGGAGCGGCACGATCTCCACCTTTTTTCCGCCATTGCTCTTGAACAACGAAGCGAATGTCTGATAGTCTGGTTTCAAAACCATTCGTATCTTGACGACATTTCTCAACCACTATTCTTGTTTCCGAAACAACGTCCATTAGGGATAGGACTTGTGTCTGGAGCACAGATATATAACTCTGTCTAGCAGGAAGATTTTGTTCAATAGGTGATTTGGACGAGGTTACCTTGACAACCAACCCAGAATTACACAGGAAGGTGCTTTTTGCACTGTTAGTGGAGAGATACTGACGCACTGCAGCAAGAGGTGACATTATGCCTGTAGTAGCCTCGTCACCTTCAGGTGGTTGTGGCTGTTCAATCATTTTTTCCATAGCTTCCTGAAAGTTTGTACTTGTAGATTAGTGTACCAGATAAGTTACTAATGAGGCAAAAACAAACAAAGTAGGTTAAACATTTATACACAACTTATTTTGGTGAACTACTGTAATACATTAGCATGTATTGTAGTGCCAACTACATAATAAAATCATTTTCGGAACATATGTCCATGTAGCATGCCTACTGTATTGTCTATTTCCTCACATTCGTTGACATCTAAGGATAAAGAGACATGGTTTAAAGTAGGATGAACATAGTATGACATCATTCATATCATGGGCAAACATATATAAAACAAACAGGCTATTTTATCATTGTGTGCGCACGTGAACATAACAACTAGATTACAGATCAAGACCAAAAGAATATCCTTCATCTCTTTTAAACCATGTAAGGTGAAATGATATGTTAAGACAACTGTGAATAAAAGTGAACAGAGTAACTGACATTGGCTGCAAACCAAGTAGTTAAATGAACACATCACAGTACCAATCAGTTCAAGGCAGGAGGAGTAAGGACTTACAATAGCGGCTTGAACTGGTGTGCTCATGCCCTTCATCTTGCTAGTGTGGCAATCCTTAAAGATTTGCACTGCATTCAGTTCAGGTTCTTTTTGGTCCGCACGGGCTTTCCTTTGTATTTGGAACAAGTCAATAGAGATACGATAATATGGCACAAAAAAGAAGGAAGTAGAAACTATTTACAAGAGCCTCGTATTGTGCAATATAGCTACGAGATCCTGTTGTCTGTTGGAATTTCACTTTAGAACGGTTGGTTTTGTTCCTAAAACAGTTAGCCTAGAAGAAGATACACTTGTAAGGCACATACATAAATACAAGTTCAATATGTGGTCTGATCAAATACATATAGCCTACCTGATACTTTGGATCAGACCAGTGTTTAATGAGGGTTGTCCAGTCTTCATCTGTAATATATTCCACTGGAGATGTTTGGGCGATTTCATTGTTAGCCTTGCCTTCAAAGTGAGATTTTCTAAGGTGGTACCGATACTGTCGCAGAGCAGACTGAAAAACATGAGTGCATGCTTGTTTAGTTGCATCATCTTTCGGATCCAACTTGAACCTCATCTGTTGAAAAAAGAATGTGAGTCTTATTAGGAGGAAGCTAGAAAGTATGGGACAGAGCAAGACAATATTACTAATTGCGATGAATAACGTTACTTACGGATAAATGATCAAGGAAGGTGTTAAACTGGGTATTGTCTTTCTCATTCCTGTACTGGATCCACGTTGGGAGGACACATGCATGACATCTAACGACAACTGCTGCCTCTGATACTAACTTGGATGACTCTGTAGCATCCCGTGCCCTTTTTAAACCTACCTCAAAATGGATCTCCATTCTTCCTCCTTTAGATTTTGTTAATCTGTCAAGCATTATCCCTGATGTTTGTTTCCGCTTGCGCCATGGTGCTAGTTCAACAACGAATATGGAAAGTGTTAGTGTACATCAAACTGTGAGAGTACATATAAAGGAGCATGCAACTGCAACTTGACTCGGTCAGGTACCGTCTTGGTGTTGATGCTCATGAGGTTCATCTGATCTTGCCAAGTCCTGTTGTGTCAGCAGTGCTTCAGAAGTAGTGTTAGGTGTGAAGGCAGCTTGGGAACTGGCCAGTTCTAGAGCAAATGAATGAGTAACTGGTTGAGATGCTGGTACAGTTGAAGCGGATGCTGCAGCTGGTGGAGCAGGTGATACTGTGTTTGTAGATTTAGCCGGTGGACTTGGACCTTCTACTGCACTATAAGTACCAGCAGAATCTCGACTATAGAACCTTTTCCGTTTCACCCGACGAGTAACAGCACTCCCTACTATATTATTTTCCTTGCTGTTTTTTGACTTTGCCATGTCAAGCTGTACCCACAACACAAAAGAATAAAATCACTCTTCAGAACTCATTGATGCATGATACAGACAAGCAATACTTTGATATAAGACAACCGTATGAGGATGGAATATGTAAGAAACACAGGACGGCATGACATATTCACAGCTACGATGTGCAAACTAAGCTGAAGGATTTTCAAGAAAATAGAAGTAACGGAAGCTAGACACCATATGAAAGATGCAACCAATATTACTCTGCCAAGTTAAAAGTGTCTTTTCATAAGTGGCAATTCGAAAAAATTAGAAGCAGTACAACATAGAAATCAATGCAAGATGCGACCACTATCGAACTGCCATGTTAAAAGCGTCCAATCATGAGTGACTGATGTGGGATACACAACAGCAGTACTTTGATGTAAGAACATGGTATGATAGATAGATGCAGTGTATTCTAGACACAGAAAGCCATGTCATATGCACATGTATAACGTATAAACTCAGCATGTGCAATTTAATCAAAATAGAAGAAATACATGCTAGACAAAATATGCAACATGAAACCAATTATCACACTGTCAACTTAGAGCAAGCACCTGCGATGGTGGAGTACGGGAGATGAACCCATCATGTAGACTTGGGACTTTAACTTCATTAGCAGTAGCAGTGGCAAATCTAGAGAGTCTCCGTTTGCGTCAGTGCGGAGGACCACCAACATCCCCTAACTTACTCTTTTCCTTCCTATTTCTGATATTGCCCTATGAAGTCAAAACCACAAGAAGATGAATAAAATTAGCTCTGCATAACTGGTTGATGCATGATACAGACGAACACTACTTTGATGTAAGGCAAGCGCAGGATAGGAGGATGGAATATATACAAAAAAGACAGTGTTTCATATTCACACGTACGATAGGAGGATGGAATATGTATGAAAAAACAGTAAGCGGAAGGCATTTCAACAAAATTAGAAGAAATGAAAGCTAGGCACCATATGAACATGCAACCAATATCACTCTATCAGGTAAAAAGTGTCTCATCGTAAGTGCCATTTCAAGAAATTAGAAGAAGTACAAGCTAGAAGACAATGCAATATGCAACCCACATCACAGTCCCAAGTTAAATGTGTCTTATGGGTAAGTGATCATTGCAGGTATAAGTTGTAAGCTATGCAGATGCAATTCAACATAATCAGAAGCAATACAAACTAGACATCATACGGAAAACGCAACCACGTATAACATTTCCAAGTAAGAGCAAGCACCTGTGATGGTGGAGTAGGGGAGATGTGCTCATCATGTACACGTATGTTCTAGAAACAGGAACACGTGTCATATTCACAGGCATTATGTGAAAAGTAAGCAGATGCAATTCAAGTTAGAAGCAATACAAGCTAGGCATCATACGCAACATGCAACCACATATAATAGTGTCAAGTTAGAGCAAGCACGTGTGATGGTGGAGTAGGGGAGATGTGCTCATCATCTACACAGCTACGTTGACTGTCCAGCCTTGTGTTGTCTTGCAAATATTGTTGGGAGGATGGCGGAGTAGAATATGTAGAGACCCCTGTTTGAGTTGCTCCGAAGGACCACCATCCACTGCCGGACTAATTTCCTTCAGCTGTAATGATTTTGCATTATGAAGTCAAACCAATAAGAAAAAGGAATAAAATTCGCTCTTCAGAACTCATTCATGCATGATACTGACGAACACTACTCGGATGAAAGGCAAACACATAATGCGAGGATGGAATATGTATGAAAAATAGGATGGTGTGACATATTCACACCTATGATGTGGTAACTAAGCAGAAGGCATTTCAACAAATTAGAAGCACTGCAAGCTAGACACCATATGAAAGATGCAACCAATATCACTCTGCAAAGTTCAAACTGTATGGCGTCTCAACAAATTAGAAGCAGTACATGCTAGAATGCAAGACACAACCAATATTACAATGGCGACTTAAAGGTGCCTTATCATAAGTGACTGATGCGGGATATGCAAGAATAGTAGTCTGATGTAGAAACAGGAACACATGTCATATTCATAGGCATTATGTGTAAAGTAAGCAGATGCAATTCAACAAAGTTAGAAGCAATACAAGCTAGACATCATATGCAACATGCAACCAAATATAATAGTGCCATGTTAGGGCAAGAACTTGTGATGGTGGAGTAGGGGAGATGTGCTCATCATCTACACAGCTACGTTGACTGTCTAGCCTTGCGTTGTCTAGCGAATCTTGTTGGGAGGATGGCGGAGTAGAATCTGTAGAGAACCTCCATTTCAGTTGCTCGGAAGGACCACCATCATCCAATGCCTTGCCAATTTCCTTCAGCTTTATTGATTTTGCATTGTGAGGTCATACCGACAAGAAAAAGGAATATCATTCGCTCTTCAGAACTCAATCATGCATGATACTGATGAACACTAATCTGATGAAAGGCAAAGTCAAGATACGAGGATGGAATATGTACGAAAAAATGGACGGCTTGACATATTCACACCTATGATGTGGTAACTAAGCAGAAGGAACTTCAACAAATTAGAAACACTGCAAGACACCATATGGAAGGTGCAATCAATATCACTCTGCCAAGTTAAAACTATCTTGTCATAGGTGGCATTCATCAAACTAGAAGCAATACATGCTAGAAATCATATTCAAGACGCAAACCAATATCACACTGCCAACTTAAAGGTGTCCCATCATAAGTGACTGATGCAGGATACATAAGAAGAGTAGTTTCATGTAAGAACATGGTGTGATAGACAGTTATAGTATGTACCAAAAACAGGAAAGCGTGTCATATTCACATGTATCATGTGTAAGCTAAGCAGATGCAGTTTACACTAATTAGGAGCAATACGAGCTAGACACCATATGCAATATGCAACTAGATATCACACTGTCAAGTTAGAGCAAGCACCTTGGATGGTGGAGTAGGGGAGCGGAGACTTGGACCTTGTAATGCACTATCAGTACAAGGAGAATCGGTACAGATGCTCCGTTTACGTTGCTGCGGAGGACCACCATCATCGCCTTCCTTACTCTTTTCCTTCCTCTTTCTTGATTTTGCCTTGTCAAGTCAAACCCACAAGGGAAAGGAATAAAATTTGCTCTTCAGAACTCATTGATGCATGATACTGACGAACACTACTTTCATGTAAGGCAGCCGCATGATAGCAGGATGGAATATGTATGAAAAACAGGACGGCATGACATATTGACATGTATGATGTATAAAGTGTAAACTAAGCACAAGGTGCTTGAACTTGTTAGAATCGATGCAAGATAGAAACCATATGAAAGATGAAACCAATATCACTCTACCAAATTAAAAGGGTGCCCTAACAAATGTATTTTACCAAATTAGAAGCAATACATGGCAACATGCTAGAAATAATATGCAATATGCAACGAATAAAGGTGACTCATCGTAAGTGATTGATGCAGGATACAGAAAAGAGGTAGTTTCATGTAAGAACAAGGTTAACACATAGATGTAGTGTGTACCAAAAATAGGAAGGCATGTCATATTCACATGTATATTGTGTAAACCAAGCAGATGCAATTTACCCTAATTAGAAGCATTACAAGCTAGATACCATATGCAACATGCAACCACATATCACACTGTGAAGTTAGAGCAAGCACCTGTGATGGTGGTGTAGGGGAAGTGCGGTCTTCAGGTACAGAGCTACGTTCAATATCTTCATTTAGGCTTGCTGTTTCTTGAGAATCATGTGGAGAGGATGAAATTGCATTCTTTATAAGAGTATTGTGTCTCATATTAACCCACGCGCGTGACTGTCTCATCATAAGCGATAGACGCATGATACACAAGAACAGTAGTTTGATGTAAGAACATGGTGTGATAGGCAGATGTAGTATGTACCAAAAACAGGAGGGCGTGTCATATTCACATGTATAATGTGTAAGCTAAGGAGATGCAATTTAACAAATTAGGAGCATTGATGAGGGATACACAAGATAAGTAGTTTGATGTAAGAACATGGTTAATAGAAAGACGTAGTATATAACAAAAACAGGAAGGCATGTCATATTCACACGTATAATGTGTTAACTAAGCATATGCAATTTACCCTAATTAGAAGCATTACAAGGTAGACACCATATGCAACATGCAACCACATATCACACTGCCAAGTAAGAGCAAGCACCTGCGATGGTGGTGTGGGGGAATTGCGGTGATCAACTAGAGAGCTACGTTGACTATCTTCATTTAGCCTTGCTGTTTCTTGAGAATCATGTGGGGAGGATGACACTACACTCTTTAAACGAGTAGGGTGTCTCAGAGTAACCCACTCGGGTGACTATCTCATCATAAGTGATTGACGAGGGATACAAAAGAGCATTAGTTTGATGTACAAACATGGTTAATAGACATATGTAGTATGTATAAAAAACAGGAAGGCATGTCACTATCAAAGTTATAATGTGTAAAGTAAGCAGATGCAATTTAACCAAATTGGAAGCAATACAAGCTAGACACCATATGCAACATGAAACCACATTTGACAGCGCGGAGTTAAAGCAAGCACCTGGGATGGTTGTGTGTGGCAATTGAGATCATCAACTGCAGAGCTACGTTTACTATCTCCAACTGCTGACACTGCACCCATTAGAGCGCTGAAACGCTTAGTGCTTATCTTCGAATTACATTGGAGCGACTTCTGTCTTTTCTTTTCTGCATTCATCAACACTGCGTCAGAGTCTGAAATACCCATGCATAAAAAAACAATAGTGTGAGTATGGGTGAAGTGTGTGCACAATTAGTACAGTGTAAAGGTAGCAGATAGCAGGTCGGTGTGAAATACATGATGAGAGACATATGATAGCTCTACAACATGCATGGCACACTAAATTACTACATGAATCTATGAAAATAACAGTCGACTGAAAGTAAATAGGCCAGTCCATTTTTTATGCACCGTCCGATGTACAAAGAACAGGAAGATCGCCTTCCTCTACCTCCAACCAGTCAGTGTGGACGATCTTCCTCGAAACGCCAGTGACCACTGGCCCAGTATTCCTCCCCTGCCTGCGCCCTCCCCTCGACCTCACCACACCGCCGTGCTTGGCACCGCCCCCCGGCCATCCATTCAAGCCCCGCCAACCTCCAGATCAGGCGCAAGCAGCTCCTGCGCCCCACACCCCTATGATAGACACCGATGCGCCGCTTCCCCATGGAATAGGCAGACTAGGTGCTCCGCGCGCCTAAGCAGGTGCTGCTTCTTTTAATTGCGGTTCGACTGACCCTGAATTGAAATCCAGGCGGCCTACTAACCTCTAGCAAAGGTGAAATAGTAAAAGGGAGGAAACCTTGTGCATTTAGTATCATGAAGAAGATGCAGTAAGAAGCGCTCAACTAGTTTCTTTCATGGGATGAATACAGTGTGAGCGGAGACATGAGATTTGCACGAATAAGGGAAGAGGAGTACCTCTTTCTGCTGGCAGTGATGTGTCCTCCTTCTGTTTTTCTGACGATCTTCTTGTTGTTCGCCGGAAACTAGAAGTTGTGGAGGACGGTGTAGCCTTGGACGAACCCATGGCCAAGTTGTTGAGTGTGGTGCGGTGGTCGTCTGTCAGTGGCGGGGAAGCAAATCCGAGGTGGCAAACGACGACGTAGCAGGAACAGCTCCGGTGTGGTGGACGGTTGCGACAGTGGAGCCGCAGCAGTGAGGCGCAGGACGGCGTGGTCGGAGTGGTTCTGGTACGGCGCACGTTGGCGTCGGAGTCGTGGAGGCAGCTCTTCCTCGACTTCAGCTGCTAAGTACTTGAGGGCGTTGTGGTTGTGGTTGCGTTGGACGACGATGTCGGGGTACCGGCTCCGGCGTGATGGAGGAGGGCGGCGGTGGATTGGCCGCTATGGGGTGGAGGACGGAGGAGGCTAGGGTTTCGCGGCTGGTGGAGAGGGCGTCAGGGATTATGAATGGGGAAATGGAGGGAGGCGAGGAACTAAGGGGGAACAATGTTTTGGTTTGAGACACGCTTGTTTGAAATTTGGGGAAGTTACAAACTTTGCCCCCATCTAAAATTTCGGACATATTGCGGGTTGGGGGTAGGACAGTCATGTCAGGTGTCCCAAATGTGGGCGGGATAGATTTCGGCCGAGCGCATGGGTAGGCGCCCATGGTGTATGTATGCTTCTCGTAGGCGGTTGAGAGTGGCGTCTTGGTGAAGTTACAAACCTACCCCAGTTTAGACCTTCGGACATCGGGCCGATAGGCTACACGGGCCAGAGTCAGGACAGTAATTTCCTACCACCAAAACATTAGTCTCGCGCGGTTTCGGGTGACCAGAGGCTATTTGGCGCTTCGTTCAATATTTGGGAGCAGAAGCATTAACGTTTTTGGTTCTCTTGAATTGAACTTTCAGGATTTGTCAAACTTCAAAAATCTTTACTCTTGAAAATCCTAAAGCTACGATTATTTTGGAATGGAGGGGGGTACATTTGAATATACATTGTACACGAGTATATATTAAAAATATGCAACTTACCTCAGTTCATGCATGGTTCCGGATATAATCTCCTTGGCTGCAAAAAAAAGTTAGATATGCGTATGAATATATATAACATGTTCAAACTCACAACAAAGATTGATGCCCCCTTTTACATCTGATTTACAAATGCCATTATCTTGGGTTCAAATAGATGAATGCCCTTCCTATGAATTCGAATCTTTGAAACCCCCTTTATGTTGAATTCGACATGTATTCTATTTCGTAGCTAGCAATTTGGAATGTATCCATGCAAGTGACAAATGTATAAAGTGCTTTACACTAACAACATGGAGTGCACTAATTAATGTTTATATATGAATTGCAAAAGCATCCATTGCCTGTATTTCAAACCGCTCTCACTCTATGGATTGATAATATGAAATAAACACATGCACATGCTAGAATTCAATAGAGTATGGGTGTCTGATAGACCGATTTTCGTCCATACGCAATTTGCAAAATTCATGATCTCATCCAAAAATAATAATGCCAGTTATATTTTATTTTAATGCATAGAACCGCCTTTTACACGTAGATGCACTATGCCTCGCCCCGTTCTCACAAACGCGTTATATATCTCTCTATCTAACGCATAAGTGCACACACTTTATATGCATCGGCATTTCTCTTTCACACATGCTCACAATCTCTCTCAGGGTGTCGGGGTGTCTCACGCACATGCTCTCTCTGTTTCTCTCTCTCTCTCTTTCTGACTACTATGTACCACTCTTTTCACTAATCTCTGTTGGAAAACACTATTTCTCTCACATGCATATATACACATGCACGGTCTCTACTAGCCATCTATACGCACATATATGTGCCTACATGTCTCCCGCACGCACATTATCTTTAGGCCTCTCTCGCACACATTGCCCCCCTCGACACACCTCTCTCTTAGTAGTTGGCAGATATGATTTCATCATATCATTCGGTAGGATATCCCTGGCTGTTAGGCTGGATGGTAATACGAGGCAAAGTTTTACCCTAGTTCGGATTGGACCCTTGCAGTTGAAGAAAGAGCCTACTCCTGGTACTGTATATTAGTGATAGGGGTGTGTACAAAGTACACGTGAATACCAGGCATTGTGCGTGTGTGTACCCTATCGACGAACTAGCCCCAAGCTTGTATAACATATTAAGGGCCTAGGGTTACAAATCATATATAGTCGGCTTATCACCAGTGGGGATAGAGTCCTCCGCGACTCTGGTAGCTTCGTGTTGTACGCTGAGTCCTCCACATGGGTCTTCGTATAACACGTCTCGGTCCAACCTATATGTGGCGCAGGATGGAACCGACCCAGGAGTCTTCATGTTGACCCACCACAACTAGAAATGATGTGCCCACCACACCACACACACAATCGGCCACTAAGAAAATAAGCATATACAATAGTACAACGGTATCTAGCTCACGATATGTCTCCATATTTTGTTGATGACACTGACAGACTTTGCATTTGATGCGTGCTCCGTATTTTGTTGACGACACTTACAGTCATTGTATTTGAAGCGAAAGCACCATATGGTCACTGGACTTCAGAATAAGCTCATCACGGTCACCACATACATTTTGTCGTGCTAACCAACATGTGGTTGGACGGTTAGAGGACAGTGGTTCCTCGATCCCACCAAGGTTAAAGTCCCGGTGCTCGCATTTATCTTGTGTTAATTTCAGTATTTTCCGGCGATGTATGTTCAGTGGGAGGAGACGTTCCACTCGACTACGAGGCACCTATGGTGACTTTGTAAAATCTCAAGATCATATATGCTGGCCCACTCTCTCGAAGGTGCTCATAGGGGTAGGGTTCGCATGTGTGCGCTTATAGTGGTGAGTGCTTGTGCGTATATATGAGCCCTTGCGTCTATACCATGTTAAACAAATATGTATCATGATTATACGGACACTGGCTCGCCCGTACAACTCCGTATTTTTTTGATGACACAATCAATTGACTAGTCAAACATTCCACGCGGCGGAACTAGTGTTGCACCATCGGGGCATGTAACCGTGGGGCCCACCTGTCAGCCCGTATATGAAAGAAAGAAATGATAGTTTGAGTTTGTACTATGTTAATAAAATAGGAGTACATTTTAGGGTGATCATATGGTCACTGGCTCACCATACAGCTCCGTAATTTGTTGATAACACGATCAATTGACCAGTCAAACGGTCCACATTCGGCAGCGCACATTACCATAGGGCCCACCCGTCCGCGCGTATATGAAGGACAAAAATGTTAATAAATTAGTGGTCGGTGGGTATTCGAAGTCGTGAGACCTATGGTTGGCAGTCACCGGTGGTTGGGGGCGTTCATTGGGTGGTGGGGTGGGCATCCCCGGAGAAAAAGCTCAACAGGGGGGGGGGCTAGAGGGATGGCCGGTGCGGTGGCGGACCGGCGGTGGGGAGTGGTTTCGGGGAGGGCGGGCCGGCCGCGGGCGGCGGGGGCTGGCGGTTCGGCCGGTGGTGGCTGGCGGCTCAGGGGGAGGGTGGAGTTTGATGATAAACTGGAGGCCCTTGATTTCGTATCCAAGGGCTAGAAAATCTAATGACCAGAGATGAAAAAGTCAGTCGACTGACGTGTAGCCTCACCCCGCACGTACACATGCACGCATGCAAGACACACACGCATGTAGGCGTGCAACACTGACACGTACACACGCACGCATGCTGGCGTGCAACATTGACATGTACACATGCACTCACGAACACAAGCACGTACGCACCCATGCATGCAACACTGAAACGTACCCTTGCACGCATGCAACACTCACACGCCTGCATGCACACAACACACGACGCACGACACACGCTCAACCTATACATGCATGCACCCTTTGTTAAGGACATGGATTGTTATGGGTATTAATCAATCTTATCTGTGATAAGCAGAACATTGATGTTTGCAGCGGTCTTTATGAATCACAATGTATCGAACGGGCTATCAACATAGTAGGCTTATATACATGAAAAAGATGACGTCACACTCAATGAACAATCATCGGTTTATGAAATGCCCGCTTCTGACCGCCCTGGCCTACCAAAGGTTCCTCTGCTGTGCGCTGCATGTGTTGGGTCACTGACATGTAGGCCATGCACCCAAAGAGCCCACACGTCAGTGGAAGAACGGCGCGGTGTCCTAGGTCAGAGTCGAGGGCGCCACTCGCGGCACGCCCGGCTGAACACGCCTCCGTGCCGCATTCAAACGCCTCCATGAAACCCGCCTGTGTGGAAGCCGAGAAACCCACTCTAGACACACGTCCGTTCATGACCGGGCCAGCGTTAAATGCAACGCCGGCCGAGCTCCTCCCGTCCATCGTCTATTTAATCTCCTATTTAAACGAGGCCAAACGCCGGCCAAGAATCGCACACCTCCGCCGCTCCCCTATCTCCTCCACCATTTTGTCCACTCTTACATTGGCTTACGAAGAGTAGTTATTCTGCGTCCAAGCCGGTTGGGTAGCCCGCCGGATACGAGCTATGCAGCTCGCTGATCCACCTCCCTCCCCTCGCCCGACGGAGCCAGTTGCCACCCCAATCGGCGCGTGGTTCAGCAACTCGCTGCTCCAGGCCAGCTCGACGAGGAGCGGTGCACGGGTGTCGTTGCTGCCGTGCACGCCGCTGCCTCGTACCGCGTCTCCCGTTTCTCTGGTCGGGACTCCCATGCCGGCGGCCGCGCCATGCAAGCAGCAACAGAAGTCGGGTGCGCGGAGAGCGACGAGTCGGTGGCCAGCGCCTCCTCGTCCACCGCCATCATCGAGGAGAAGTAGAACACGGGAGGCCGCCGCCGCTTGGGTCCCATGAAGGCCACCGCAGAGGCGACACCGGCGTACACAGCAGGTGTCTTGCCGGATCCTTTTGTTGCAAGGACCTTCGTCAACCCCGCATGGGCTCCACAGAAGAGGGGAATGTTAGGATGAACTCGAGCCGGTGCCGGCCATGGCGAAGTAGTGGCCGGTGATGAACTCGAACCGGTGCTGGCCACCATCATTTTCGGCCCCAGCCAATGATATCAGTTGGGCAGTGGGGAAGCGAGCCATCCTTTGCGCTGAAGCATATACCTCCAGGGCTCTCGGCAGTTCGGTGACCGTGCTGTCGGACATGAGGAACACAAATCAATCGGCGGGCGACCATTTAGGCCAGGTATTATATACTTGTGCTGTCCAGAACTAGCACAACGTAGTTCATTTGAATGTAATGAAATCCATCATGTTTGTATGAAAATCCGGTATTTTATATGATTTCCATCGTTGTTTATATGAAATATTAGTTTGTCTACGTGTTTGCGTGAATTTTGTCTGGTTGGTTGAGTTGTTGTCGTAATGTGTGCGGCTATGGTTGGATGGCGTAATTTGCAGGTCACCAGTCGGTCTGCGGGCGGCTCGGGCGGTGTTGTGGGACAAAAAAACACAGCTCGTGGGAGCTCGTCTCCAACGTGCGCGCTGGAGGATGCATGACAGCATGAGCACCCGAGCCATTCCTCGTTCATCGGTGGCCATTGCACCGGTGGACAAAAGGGTCGCCAATATTTTGGCTACCCCTGGCAAGATCCAGACAGCCCCTCCCAACAGATTCAAATCCCTCGTTCGCCATGGAATTTTGCCATGTGTTGTTTTCATGGACTAGCAAGATGCCTGTGCATTGCACGGATCATCAAGATGCATTTTTTACAAACTCCCGCATGCATGCAAGGGATAATTAATGTCCTCCTTTGCTAGTACCACGAGGCAAACACCATTAATATTGCATCGATTAGTGTTAGTGGCCTTGTATATCTGCAAATTGTAATTTTGGTAGTGGCCCCTTGTATATAAAAATGGAGGGAGAAAGATGAGAGATAAGGTGAGGAGGCGTGGGGCGTGGTGGTGATTGGTGGTCGGACTGGGCAGAGGCATGGGGATGGACGGCACATTATGTGTAGGTTTGTATCTCTCTCACACACACCCACATAGGTGGGGGACGTGCACAAAGAGAAGAGGTGCACGCACGACGCACGTACTCCCGTCTCTTTCCCAACCACACCCGTGCGGGTACACGGTGGAGTTTATTTCTATACGAAAAAGGCAGCCCACGTGGTAATTTGGCACGTGTACTGGTTGTCCACTTGGTGGAGGGAGGATCGTCTACCACGGGTGAACAAACAAATTGCGACTTGACACGTTATGTTAAATTAAAAAAAGAGGCAAACCATGTGGGGCCTACCTTAGAGGCAAGGCTCTATACACCGAAGTACTTTTGATGTGTCCCATCAACTTGCAGAACGAGGAGAAGCTTGCTTAGTATGCCGTCTCTCCCGCCCATGGGCGCGGTGGCTCGCGGGATGAGGTGAAGCTTGCTTACGAGTAGTAGTAGTAGTAGTACAAGTACTGTACGCCCGCTCCCTCGCCCACGCGCGCGGTGGCTCGTAGCACGAGGAGAAAATTTTACTACTCCCTCCGTTTACTCCTCGTCCCTACTACGTACTTTGGTTAGTACTCCCTCCATTTACTTATACAAGGCCACTATAAAAAAATACATTTTGCATCTATACAAGGCCACAAATAGTAATCGAGACAAAAGTTACTACTCCCTCCTTTCCAGTTTATGGCTCAATTTCAAAATCTCTCCAACCAAGGTAGACGGTGAGTGGTCGAATTAATTTTGTAGTTTGCACAAGTAATTAGTACACTCATTTTTCTCAAGAAGTTATGTTTACCGAGGCATTAATTAGAACGAATGCATGAATGACCACTAAATTTCCATGAACTTGTACATGCATTGGTTAGTTTCCTCTTGACACTGCTTGCGTCGGGTGATCTAACGCACCTCAAAATCCAACATGTAATGGTACTACTACTAGTATAGCAGAATTGAGACTTATCAAACGGAAAAACAAATGTTTTTTAGATGATCCCTATAAACCCTAGTGGGTACGTACTCCATAAAAACAGATTTTTCCAAAACTATGTCGCTCCCTTTCATGAATTCTGTAGTATACTCCTCCGTCGACGCTCCCTTTCATGAATTATGTACTTCCTGTCGCCGACATGTGGGATATATAGCAACCGTGTCGACATGTCAAGCACCAAATAACAGTGCAGAACAGCAGGGGGACGTACCCCACTTGTACCGGCCCAGTAGTAGTAATGAGCAATAAGACGTCAAATCACAATGCCGCACCTTCCCAGACGAACGAAGCAACCATTATTTCACACTTCGGTTCGCCATCATCTCAAACCATGTAGTATTGCTTCTGCCTCAAGAGGGACACGCGCATCGCCTTGGTACATCATGACACGTGGGACCGCATGACAGGCCATGCTCCCCCGCCGATCGCTCGATAAAATCACCTCATTTTTACTATACTTCCTCCGTATCGGTTTACTACATGGCATGCACGTCGTTCTAGGTTGAGAATTTAACTGGCTATATATGTGATGAACAGTCTCTAGCCTTTTTAAAAAAATGTATACTTTTGTACAGTAGTACTATCGATGGATTGCGGCATGGAGCAAAAAATGAAATTAAAAAAAAGGTGGTACATATAGAGAGCGCTCGTCAACAAATTATGCATATAGTACTATTTAAAAAAGCTAGTACGTGCTTAATTGGGGTGCTAAATTCTATTAAAGAAATACTAGTAGTATGTACATACTAAAGAGTTAAAGTAATGAGAAGAAACATAACATAGTTCTGCTACGGGCTCAGCACAACACACCCCTCAAATTAAACTAAGCACACCTGAAATTAAACTATGCAACTAATCCGGTAGACACTGCATTAGAAGTTTAGAACCACCATGAGCAACGACACTGCCACCTTACTCGGAGTCCTCGTCCACGCCCTCGGCTTTATCCTTGTCCCTCTCCCTCTTGGCCGATACTTCTTTGCTTGAACCGCACACTTGGCTGTTGCTCTTCATCCAACCCTTGTAGATATTGAAGCAAAGGTAGCCATCCATTGCAGCTAGTGGATGTGGTGTATATCTAGTACATTCCGCTGCCATGCATGACGATGAAACGTGTATGGAGGTTTCTCCAGTTTACCGTACGAAGGATGAACCATGGCTCCTGCCAGGGTCAGCATTGAAGGCTAACGAGAGGACACCAGCCGATTCTTCTGGAGGTCGAAGGGGTTGCCTACAACGAGACCTATCCGACGTAGGACACCCCTGTCATTCTTAAAGTCTACAGTAACGAATTTCACTATTTTTTCCTTGAGGAAGTTCTTAAAATCCTGGCACTCAACGTCGGCATGGCATATGTGGTAGACCAAGCAAACGTTATGTACGCAAACCTGGATCACGGCGGGCTTCTTCCACTCTTCGTCCTTTAGATCCTTCTCTGGTCCCAGGACTATGGTGTAGTCAACATCTAGCCCAGCGACCCACTCATCATCTGAGTTTTTGAACATGAGTCGGAAGCGAGAAAGGCATCCTTTCACCATCGTGGAAGAACGGGTGTAGATGACGTCGAACTCATCGCCGGTGATGGTTCTAACCTTGTACTCATCGCCGATCATGGAGATTTGGGACGCCATGGATTTGGGAGGAGGGTTAGGATTAGTGGAACTGCCGTAATGTGAATGGACGGGACGACTAGGAGCGAACTACCATAGTATTGAAGGACGTGCGGGGACAAGTAGGAGCGAACTGCCAGCGTGTGAACGGCAGGGTAGTGGCTTTCCGTTCTCCCATGGTACGGGCTTCCGAGAGCCCTTGGATCTGAAATCGAACGGTTGCATGGCGTGATTCTGGACCTATGGGTGAATATCCTATCCTGGAGGGTTATTCTACAAATTTTCAGCAACTTAGCATGCGACCGTTTGATCTCAGATCCAAGGGCTACCAGCAGCCCGTATCATGGTCGCGCGTACCACGACCATCGCGTCGCTCGTGCGGTCGCGCCCTTGGAGATTTAACACGGTGCGTTAGGCTATCTAATGTTGGCATGTCATACATAGTCATCACTTAGTCACTCATACTACAACAAGGTTGGCTATAAGTGTATTTTTTTACTCCTCTCTATAGTATTTTTTACTCCTCTCTATCTCTTTCTTTGTAATGGACGTGGTCAGGAATCAGGAGACTCACACCGGTCGTAGTGCCGCAGTTAAAATGATAATGGCAAGTCAAATCACTGGGGCCCACCTGTCCAGCAGTAACTCGCTGTCAAATCACACAACCCTACGTTTGCAGCAGCCTACCCCCTCGTCTTCTCACGTCTCTGTCGAACCGACTAGGCGAAACTGCCCCGCCTACCGCGCTGGAAAAGCCCCACCCTCGACTTTTAAATACAACTACATCCGCTTAAGAATCCAATGATATACTTTTTGTGACATAGTAACTCATATTTAGTTAGTCAAATGGATGACCTAGAACTACGTGCAGGCCCTATAAACCGAGATGCCTAAAAATAAAAAAACCAAGACAAAGAGGGTAGTTCAGCACATATCTTTTTAGAACAATATAGTCAGGATTCACCAAGGAGCAAAACCAAGTGGTAGGCTGCTCCTGTCATGTTGGCGTAGCAACTCAAGCAGGGTCAGTCCGCACACAAAATGGAGACACACTTAACAGGACCCCTTTGGCCGACATGTGGCTCATCCGCCATCTTGTTCCACGTGCGATGCACGAAATTAGAGTTCGGAGCAGTGGTTGGAATTGGAGGCACCCCGGTCGAAGCGCTGCAGTAGTAGAAAATGAGCGATGAGGGGTCAAATCACAAAGCCCCACCTTTCCCGCATTAAGCTGGACAGACGAAGCAACCATCATTTCACTCTAGGGCGCAAGAGCATAAAGAAAAGAGAATACAAAGATGCATGCGGAAGCTACCTAGGGCACCCTAGGGTAGGGGTCTCCACTACAGATCCTTTTTTTTGAAAGTGCCTCAACTACAAATCGGCTTCTCCCTCGTCCTCTTGAAGAAAACAGATGATGAGTGTGGCGGTAGGGTTTGTAGGAGTAGTACGGCGTGCGGGGTCACGTCGTAGTAAACGGGTTCGAGTCGACGCCTTAAATATGTGTGGGCCGCTTGGTTTTATGGGAATGAGGCAGCATTTTGGGTTCGGGGACCAGTGGAGATATAATACGTACAAAAATTGTGGACGTAGGTTCGACCGAAATGCAATGATGCATGGGCCCTGCATTTTGATATACCCGGGGCCGCGTGAAATTTTCTACTCTACTCAAAACTAGTAAGGTACACATGTATTGAACGCATGAGATTTCGAAACCAAATTATGAATAAATACACACTATAGCATGTAAAGCTTTGAGTCGTATATGCATGATGTAGATGTTCGTTTAGTTCTTATAGTTCATCTCATTCAAAATCAATTAGTTTTATAAAAATGTTAAGATTCATGGGGTTGTGCATTGTAAATCATAAATCTAGAACAAAGGAGAAGAGCTTGTGTTTTGAGGTTTGTGCATTATGCTTAAGTTCAACCATGGACTCTTCTAAATTGTACATGTGGCAGATCTGGTGGAATGTTGATGATATCCAACGGCCAGTAGTGCTCGGATTTGCCTATCTCTGCACTGTCGGGTTAGCTTCATCCAGCGACCAACTTTCAAAGTTATTGGCACACTATATAGTTCTTGTGCCATAGTTGCATGTTTTGGAAAAAAGCTACTAGTGGGTTGTACTATCTATTTAGGAATAGAAGATGTATACATGGAAGTTGTAGGGAAAGAGATGACATGGAGCATCTCAATTCCTATGAGTAGGGATTGGGAAAGAGATGTCATTTGGTTCACATCATAGGAACTTTTCTATTGAATCTAGAGATGACATGTATCTCAATTCCTATGAGGAGGGATTAGAAAAGAGATGTAATTTGGTTCATATCATAGGAACTTTTCTATTGAATATACGCTAATGTTTATTTTCCTTTGAAATTAAGGGAGTATAGGAATCCATTCATATTAACCAAGTGGCTCTAAAGCTATAGAAATGATATCATGTTTATTTCCTTTGAAATGTTGAGTATATGAATCTATTCCTATGAACCAATTGTCTCTAAAGGAAAAAAATCCTATAAAAATCATATCATATAGAGTTCCTATGATATTCCTCGACACTAAAGGATGCTTAAAATTGATGCGGGTGATATGATGGTCTTTCTTTGTAGACTCCTCACCCATCTTTATAGTTACCTCTCGAAGATGAATGAAATGATATATACATGGTATTCTACATGTGCAATTTGGTACACGAAAACTCGGTAAAAGTTTGCGAGGTTCGAATTTTCAATAAAGCTACATGCACTGCATTTCGGAATGGAGGGAGCATACGACAGTTGCTAACACTCATGTGGAAGATTTGTGTGTAGGAGGGGTGGCTGTTCTGTTAAATGACATGGCAAAACTGACACTGTCGGATGCCGATCTAACGGTTCTTACGGTGTTCGTCAGGAAAAGGCTTGTGGCGAATGTTTGTCGGATAATGATTTACGGACACATGCATTGCATTGATACATGCCCCCTCTCTCTCACGCACACGCACCCTCACGAGTCACGACTCTCCCGAGTCCTCTCGCAGACTCGCACGTCGCACCTACCGTCTATCTGCAGGTAGACGTCACGCACATATGTGCTCTTCACACCCTACCCTCAGAACTTCTAAAAAACGAAAGACGACACGCACATTTTATTTTAGCTCACACGTCACACACTTATACTATTACTCTTGCGGCGAACGTTCTTTGGGCACAGTATATTGTACTCTCACGAAGAGAAGCGATGCACGCACGCACTAGTTCTCTCACACTCGCGGGTACAGGTAGGAGCGCATTTTTTGAAGCTGGTACAACAAAATTACTCCACTATATATAAAAGCAGGAGCCTTAGCACTAGCTTTACTAGGGTTCCTCTCGTTCACTCTCTCATGCTCTCCAGATCTAAGCAACACATAGGTGGCCACACTCTCTCTTAGCTCACGGCTGGTCACAAATCCGGTCGGGCAACCTCGACCAGGGCAGGGGTGTAGGTGCATCGTTCACGCTGTCGTTGGCAGTGAGGGAGGAGACCAACGGCTGCCCGCGCGTCCCGATCGGCGGCCGTGCCGTTCTCTCCAAGATAGCGCCGGCTCGGGAGGGCCTCCGACCCCTTCTTCCTCCCTGTGGTATTATGGCCAAGATGCGGCCTCCCGACGCCGTCTTTGCCACATGCCGACGACCCTGAGGTATATATTCCTTCGAAACCTGCCTTGCTCTACTGCCCCAGCTCCCTTCGTGTGGATCCTTTTCTACTTCCGTCCGCTGTTCCAAAGCCACCTAGACTTCTACTATTATTAGAAGTAAAGCTAGTTCATACAGTCGACTCAAAGCATTGGTTCAAACAGGGAAGAAAGTGGGAAAGCTGTAGCATGAATCTAGGACTTGGTTCTAAGATGAAATGGGGGAAAGTAGTAATATCTATCACTGTTTAAATAACTGTATTTCATATTTGCGCAAATAGGGATGTCTGTCTCCATGTCGTTTTGGGATGTGTGTCTCCGTATCGTTTCTATCAGCGCAATCAAAAGCACACACCTCAGTTTTAGTACAACTGCGCAAAATGAGATGGATATCCCTCGTTGTCGTCGTCTAACCTCCCGTCCTCAAGGTATCCGTACATTGGTAGTAACTAAGGTAGAATGACCAACGCAATCTAGAAGAAGCTGATTCATACATTTTACTACCTGATTGTAGTGCAGGGACGAGCGAAAACAACTGCATCCTAGTCCGGAATGCACTTTCTACCAGTTCATCCATGGACCGAGGACTAGCTGGCACGGCTGCATGGTGGTTTTTTGGACAGGTGCGCGGACAAGAGGTATTGTGGTCTGCTTATTTCTGCAAATAGCGATGCTTAAATTTAGTGGAATGCACAAGCATTTCAGCTGGTCAGTACACTGCATGGTTCAGTTCAGCATTCCAGCTCCACAATTATAATTGGTTATTCTGGAATGAGAGAACCTAACCCTGAATGGTGGCAACAAGAAAAAACCAGAATGAACTCCAGGAAATTTAAGCCTGCCGGGAGGCCCTTTGCTCAGAGAAGCCTTGCTTGTTTTTTCCGGATTTGTAAACCTTCTCACAACTTTGTCTTTTGCTGTGAACTAGTATATGTTTGTTATGTTCTATGAATCATTGAGATGTATAAAATTGCTTAACTTATGCTTTTGAAGTTTTTTTATGAAGACGAGTTTAATGTGAGTGTTCCACATGAGCGCTGGACTAGCATGTGAACGTTTGGAATTTATTACATTGTGGCCTCGATTAACTGCATGAACCACTGTAACGATACATAGTTGCTTATATGTTAGACAGCAGATTGTTGATTGTTAGCTCGTCGATAGCCTTGTGTTGAAGCGGGCTGAGCCAATGTGCCATATTTTGCACAACTGCTTACAAGTGGGGTAGCACCAACAGTGTTTACAAGTACTTATGTATATGTCGGCGCACAGTTCTCGAACGAGTGCTCTATTTCATCAAAACAGACACTGCTCGTATGATAAACCATGACAACTTATGTCTTACCATGCCATATTCATGAAAAAACTATTGAGGATGCATCTGTTTTGGCAACAATTATGATGGTTCTCACATGATTCACGGGCACACAAAAGTAGCAGCGGTTCCCATAGACGGATTCAAACAGAGTACTAGCCCCAGAGGGGTCGATAACAGGCAAGGTTTGGATAATTAGACACAATCCAAACTACTATTAAACACTAGTTGGGGCAACTATTTCATGCCTCGATCTAATTTGGGCTGGACACAAGACGGACCTTGCTATGAACATCATCGAGGATGTCCTGCAGTAGCTCAATACTGTGAACCTTCATGAAGACAACCTTGTGGCCTTGCCATTGATAAACTTGCCTGTGGAGGCATGCCATGCAATCTTCCTGCGTAAGCTTGACAAGAACATTATGCCTCACAAACGAAGGAGTAGCTTTGAACTTCTTGTGCTTCAGTACACCCTGGACAACACGCCTGACAACAGTGAGGCTGGAATACAACTCTTCATTGGTATAACCGCAAATGGCTTCCAGGATCCAACAGCCTAAGAACTCTGTTTTCCCAGTGCGTATATTCAGGTCGTCCACCTCATAGCGAGTGACATGTACAACCACACAATCCTTGTCTGCATCAGGGCTCTAATTGAAACATAAACAAATTCTGAATTACTTTTCAGTATAAGAAACACAAGTTATTTAAACCACTATGTATAGCATGGCATCGAAGCTAATAAAATTTTGCATTATTAATCACCACATACTTCCTTTTCTAAAAAAATCACCACATACTTAGATGAAAAACCACAATCGAGAT
>NC_057794.1:406707971-406717258 GCF_018294505.1 Triticum aestivum
CGTGCCCCGGCTTCCTGACGCTGGTCGCGGCCCCCTTCCCCTCTGCGCCCGCCGTGGTCGCGTCCCGGCTCCCTCCGCCTCCCTACCGTTGCCAGCCCCGCCCCAGGCTGCCGTGCCTGCCACTGCCATGCTGGCCGCCTCCGCCGGGGCCCCTCAATGGTTGCCGGTCGCGTCCTCGCCCCAGCTACCACCCCCCTACCACCGCATCCGCCGCGGCCCGCTCCCTTCCATGGCCGGCGTCGTGCCCCGCCATGGCTGCCGACAAGGCAGCGCCCGGTCCAGGCGACCCGGCGCCCGCAACTGCGCCCGCAACTGCGCCCGTTCGGGCGACAACCGTTGCCCCGGTGCCCAAAACCCGTTAAGGCCCCCTATGCCTATGACAGGGGGGCCCCACGACCAGAACGTTTTTAACAAAAAGAAGAAAAAGAAAAATAAATAATAAATATAATAATTAAAATGTTAATTAATTAATTAGAGAATTAATTAAATTGGATTAGATTAACCTAATCATTTAGTTAAATCTAATTAGCCCTATTTAATTACTATGAGCCTATGACATATGGGCCCCATGCCCCTTTAAAGAAAAGAGGAATTAGAAAATTATAATAATTAATTAATTAGGATAATTAATTAACTTAATTAATTCTGTTTAGCTAACCTAAACCTAATTAGACTAATTAATTCTGATAATGAGATAACAGTCAATGACCGACGGGCCCCGCCCACCAGTTGACTCGTCAACGGTCAGAGTTGACCGCTGACATCATGTTGACGTCATAATAGTATTTCCTAAATTAATTAATTCTGTTAGTCCTAAAAATGATTTGAATCTTTAATAATTAATATAAAATAAACCGTAGCTCGGATGAAAAAACTTTGTACATGAAAGTTGCTCAAAACGACGAGACGAATCCGGAAACGCAGCCCGTTCGTCCGCCACACATCCCTAACCTATCCAACTCGCAACTTTCCCCCTCCGGCTCCTTTGCCCGAAAACACGAAACACCGGGGATACTTTTCCGGATGTTTCCCCTTCCCCGGTATCACCTCTTACCGCGTTACGGCACCCCTAGCACCGATACTTGTCATGTCATACATCACTATGCATCTATTTACTTAAATATTTATTGTTTCTTCCCCCTCTTCTCTTGCTAGACACCGAGACCGACGTCGTTGCTACCCAGTACGACTACGGAGTTGACGACCCCTCTCTCTTGCCAGAGCAACCAGGCAAGCCCCCCCTTTGATCACTAGATATCGCCTACTCTTCTCTATACTGCTTGCATTAGAATAGTGTAGCATGTTACTGCTTTTCGTTATTCCTATCCTGATGCATAGCCTGTCCTTGCTACTACTGTTGTTACCATTACCTGCTATCCTACTGCTTAGTATAGGATGCTAGTGTTCCATCAGTGGCCCTACACTCTTGTCCGTCTGCCATGCTATACTATTGGGCCCTGATCACTTCGGGAGGTGATCACGGGCATATACGATATACTTTACACAGTTACATTACCGGTGATACTATTCGGAGATGGGGGCTGAAGGGGCAGGTGGCTCCATCCCGGTAGAGGTGGGCCTAGGTTCCTGACGGCCCCCGATGGTTACTTTGAGGCGGAGCGACAGGGCAGGTTGAGACCACCTAGGAGAGAAGTGGGCCTGGCCCTGGTCGATGTTCGCGGATACTTAACACGTTTAACGAGATCTTGGTATTTGATCTAAGTCTGGCTACTGGCCTATACGCACTAACCATCTACGCGGGGACAGTTATGGGCACTCGACGTTGTGGTATCAGCCGAAGCACTTCGTGACGCCAGCGACTGAGCGGCGCGCGCCGGGTTGGACCGCGTAACATGACTTCCTTTGAAATGGAGGTTGCTAGGTCTGCTCTCCGGCCGCGTACGCAACGTGCAGGTGTGCTATGGGCGATGGGCCCAGACCCCTGTGCGCTTAGGTTTAGACCGGCGTGCTGGCCTCTCTGTTGTGCCTAGGTAGGGCTGCGACGTGTTGATCTTCCGAGGCCAGGCATGACCCAGGAAAGTGTGTCCGGCCAAATGGGATCGAGCGTGTTGGGTTATGTGGTGCACCCTTGCAGGGAAGTTAATCTATTCGAATAGCCGTGATCTTCGGTAACAGGACGACTTGGAGTTGTACCTTGACCTTATGACAACTAGAATCGGATACAAAAAAAACACCCTTCCAAGTGCCAGATACAACCGGTGGTCGCTCTCTCACAGGGCGACGAGGGGAGGATCATCTGTTAGGATTATGCTATGCGATGATACTTGGAGGACTTCAGTCTGCTCTCTTCTACATGTTGCAAGATGGAGGTGACCAGAAGCGTAGTCTTCGACAGGGCTAGCTATCCCCCTCTTATTCTGGCATTCTGCAGTTTAGTCCACATATGATACCCTTATTCCATTTGATACCCATTCATATGTAGTGTAGCTCCTTGCTTGCGAGTACTTTGGATGAGTACTCACGGTTGCTTTCTCCCTCTTTTCCCCTATCCCTTCTACCTGGTTGTCGCAACCAGATGTTGGAGCCCAGGAGCCAGACGCCACCTTCGACGACGACTCCTACTACACCGGAGGTGCCTACTACTACGTGCTGCCCGCTGACGACGGCCAGGAGTAGTTAGGAGGATCCCAGGCAGGAGGCCTGCGCCTCTTTCGATCTGTATCCCAGTTTGTGCTAGCCTTCTTAAGGCAAACTTGTTTAACTTATGTCTGTACTCAGATATTGTTGCTTCCGCTGACTCGTCTATGATCGAGCTCTTGTATTCAAGCCCTCGAGGCCCCTGGCTTGTAATATGATGCTTGTATGACTTCTTTTTATTTGTAGAGTTGTGTTGTGATATCTTCCCATGAGTCCCTGATCTTGATCGTACACATTTGCGTGTATGATTAGTGTATGATCAAATCGGGGGCGTCACAAGTTGGTATCAGAGCCGACTGCCTGTAGGAATTCCCCTTCCACACTCCTTGGCCGAAGTTGAGTCTAGACATTACAAAACTTTTACTAACATGGCTGTGTGCCTTACGGGCCCACGTCGCCATTGGGTGGTGTTAGGATCTTTTACTCCTCGATCCTTACTCTGGGACACTGAACTCTCTCCTACTCAGGTTAAACGATTTTACTAACTCTAACACTAGGATCCCGTGACCACGTTCACCCCAAAGTTGGATAAGCCCTAGTTATTCTTTAGAGTAGTAATTGAACATTATCCACATTGTCATTTGACTCCTGTGAAAACATCTTTGTTTTCAGATGGAACCCACGAGGCAGGTCGTGCGCCACACGACGGCCATTGGTGCCTCAGGATCACCTGCTGTGTTAGTTGAGATGATGACCTATCTGGGTTATCGCTGGCACCCTGAGTACACCGTCTATGAGGAGTATCAGGACTTCAACCAAGAGCAGTACCGTGCCATCGTCCACCTCTACTCTCGGGAGTATGACTCCACTACTGTGCTGCACACTGCTCATGGTGTTGGAGTGACTATCGATATGGCGGTCCACGATGCTGCTTATGCTGCTCTGACACGTCTTCGTGGAGAGTATCAGGAGTTGGATACCTCCCCCTTCAGGCACATTGCTATCGCATCCGTTGTTGGTGCGGAGGGATACTACACTGCTGCCTACTCCACTGTCACCCGAGAGCCCTTCTACCATCAGAACCTGGTTCTGCATGCTGATGGGCTGGATAGAGCTAACCAAGCTCTTCGCCACGAGTTGTACACCACCCGTCAGCACCTGTATTGTGCTCTGACGCTGTTGCACCCCTCTGTCCGATCTGGTGATCTGTCGCATTCTGCGGTCTACCATGCCAGGACCGTGATGCCTCAGGGCGTTGGCTGGCCAGATGTGGGAGGCTACTCTCCTGCACTTGGTCCTCTCCTGCCACCTGCGCATCGGGTTCCGCACCAGAGTATCCGCGGACCCCAGGCTGCTCGCGTGGAGGTCTTCCCTTCGCGACACTACCAGCTGTCAGGCTACACCTACCTCCACAGTTCCACCTGGGACTGATGAGGGCTTGCTTATTAGTGTTAGATGCATTCGTCGCGAGCCTGCGTGCCGCCTATGATGTCTTAGCCTGTGTACCGAACTCTGTGTAACGAACTCTATGCATGATCTCTTTTGTAAGATATGCCGACTACTATGTAGTATCTATCGTGCTGCTTTCGTTGTGCATGTTTCATCATGAATGATTCTCGTCTTTGCAAATTTCTCAATGCTGAACTACCCCTGTTATATATTAGCAGGATGGTTAGACCAGGCGGTCGTGGTCGTGGTGGCAACGCCCCACCACCGCCTGAGTACATGACTGGTATGATCCAACAACTTGAGATGAATCGCCAGTTCATGGAGAATATGATGGCTCAGTTTCCTCGCCCCAATATGAACCAGCAGCCAACCCCAGTAACTCTGCATGATTTCATGCGCCTGAACCCAACTGTGTACCGCAGCTCAACTCAGCCTCTGGATGCTGATGACTGGCTCCGTGACATCACCTATGAGATGGAGTCTGCTGATGTAGCCCCTGCCAGCTATGTCACCTTTGCTTCCTTCTTCCTGAAGGGACCCGCGGCTCAATGGTGGGACAGCCACAGGCGTACTCTGCCAGCTGGAACAATCATCACCTGGCCAGACTTCCAAGCTGCCTTCCATGCTCGCTTCATTCCTCATGGAGTCATGGACCGGAAGAAACGTGAGTTCCGCAACCTCACCCAAGGCAACAAAACTGTGGAAGCTTACCAGCGGGAGTTTCTTGACTTGTCCCGCTATGCTGAAGAGGACATTGCAACTGATGCACGCAGACAGGAGAGGTTCTGTGATGGCCTTCAAGCTAACATCAAGCTCGCACTTCTAGTGCATGACTTTGCTGATTTCGCCACTCTGGTGAACAAGGCCATCAATGTTGAAACTGGTCTGCAAGAATACCAGAGCTCTCACAGGCGCAACCGTGACATGGGCTCATCTTCGGGCCCGTCTTCGCAGAAGCGCAAGATATGGATTCCCAACAGCATGTACCAGCCGAATGCACCTGCCCCAAGGCAGACCTATGCTGCACCTCGTCTGCCTGCTCCTCCAACTAGGCAGCCAAGACTTCCAGCTCCACCACTACAAGCTCCTGTTCCCACTCCTAATAATGGTCTGTGCTACAAGTGTGGTCAACCAGGTCACCTTGCCAGGAACTGCAATCAGAATCAGAATCAACTGTCCCTTCCCGCAACTGGCCGTGGAAGCAACCAGCCCCGCAACAACAGTGCCAAGTCTTATGGTCGTGTTCATGCCAACCACGTTGATCTCAACGAAGCTCAAGACTAGCCTGCTACTGTGATGGGTACACTCCTCGTAAACTCAGTACCTGCGTCTGTTTTATTCGATTCAGGAGCATCGCATTCATTCATGTCAGAAGATTTTGCATACAAGCATGACGTTAAATGTGAGGAGATGAACACTTCGGTATTGGTAAAAACCCCCGTGGGACAATGTCAAACCTCGCTGGTTGGCATCGATGTCCCCGTGGAAATTGAAGGGCTGGAATTCTATGCCTCTCCCATTATCCTGAAGTCGTCTAACATCGACCTCATTCTGGGAATGGATTGGTTGAAAGCGCATACTGCTTCTATAGTTTGCGCCACTAAGGTCGTCCATCTGCTACACCCTTCTGACGAAATAATAGCTTACCAAGCTCATCTAGTTCAGAACGCCGAGGCACGACTTTATGTCTTGAATGCGCTGAACGCTGCGCCACTCGAGGGCATTGAGAACATTCCCGTCGTTCGTGAATTCCAAGACGTCTTCCCAGAAGAACTTCCAGGGACTCCCCCTGCTAGAGCTGTCGAGTTCATCATCGACTTGAAACCCGGCACCACCCCTATAGCTAAACGACCCTATAAGATTCCGCCGCATGAACTCATTGAGCTTAAGGAGGAAATCGACAAATCACTTGTCAAAGGTTTCATTCGCCCAAGTTGCTCACCTTGGGGAGCACCTTCTCTTTTTGTTAGGAAGAAGGATGGGACAAACCGATTGGTCCAAGACTACCGTCCTATAAACCAAGCTACCATTCAGAATAAATACCCTCTTCCTCGGATCAATGATCTTTATGATCAACTGGCTGGCTCATCAGTGTTCTCCAAACTCGACTTGAGGTTGGGTTACCACCAGATCCGAGTTCGTGAGGAGGACATCCCAAAAACCGCCTTCGTGACTCGGTATGGATCATACGAGTACACCGTCATGTCATTCGGCTTAACGAATGCTCCCGCCACCTTCTCTCGTCTGATGAACTATATATTCATGGATTACCTCGACAAGTTCGTCATGGTTTATTTGGACGATATCCTTGTATTTTCCAAGAACAAGGAAGAACATGCTGAACATCTTCGTCTTGTGCTGGAAAAGCTTCGGGAGCATCAGCTGTATGCTAAGTATTCCAAGTGTGAATTCTGGCTCCCCGAAGTAACCTATCTTGGGCATGTCATCTCCAAGAATGGTATTGCCGTCAATCCTGAACGAGTTCATGCTATTCTCGATTGGACTCCTCCGAAGAATGTCAAGCAAGTCCGAAGTTTTCTCGGTCTCGCCAGCTATTGCCGCCAATTCATCGAGAACTTCTCCAAGATTGCCAGGCCTCTGACTAATCTGTTGCATAAGGGTGTCAAGTTCGAATGGACAGACAAGTGTCAGGAAAGTTTCCAGGCGCTCAAAGACAAGTTGACTTCTGCCCCCGTGCTTGCTCCACCTGATACTAAGAAGGACTTCGTCATTTACTGCGACGCTTCCCGTCAAGGATTAGGTTGTGTCCTAATGCAAGAGCGCAGAGTGATTACTTATGCCTCTCGTCAACTGCGCCCTCACGAAGAAAACTACCCAGTTCACGACCTCGAGCTTGCTGCTGTCATTCATGCACTAAAGCAGTGGCGGCACTACCTTCTCGGTAATCATTGCGAGATCTTCACCGATCACCAAAGTCTGAAGTATATGTTTACTCAGCCAGACCTGAACCTCCGTCAGCAAAGATGGATGGAGACTGTTGCAGACTTTGACGTGGATATATCATATACCCCCGGCAAGTCTATTGTAATGGCTTATGCCCTGAGCCACAAGTCTTACTGCAACCACCTCCAGGTTCACAAAGTTCAGCCCTCGCTTGTCGAAGAATTTAGAAAGCTGAACCTCCATATTGTTCCTCCTGGAGCACTCGCTCCCCCTCCCCCGGAGTTCCGCAAGATGAATCTTCTTGTTGTTACTAAAGGTTCTCTAAATACCCTGGCTGTCGTACCAGATCTCGTAGCTGGTATAAAGACTATTCAAGGTTATGACTCTGAAGTTCATAAGATTAAACGCCATCTAGCAGAAGGAAAGCCCTCATTCTTCTCTATCGCCGATGATGGCGCCTTGTATTTCAAAGGCCGCCTAGTGGTACCATGTTCGAAGAAAAACCTGGATAAGACTAAAAGGGTTATGCAAGAAGCCCATGATACGCCTCTGTCCATCCGTCCTGGTAGTACGAAGATGTACCAGGATATTCGTCAAAGGTTCTGGTGGTCTAATATGAAACAGGACATTTCTCGTTATGTTGCTAAGTGTGACGTTTGTCGCCGAATCAAAGCAGAGCATCAAAGGCCTGCTGGAACTCTGCAACCTATCTCTATTCCGGAATGGAAATGGGACCATGTTGAAATGGACTTCGTCACTGGATTTCCCAAATCGCAGAAAGGTAATGATGCTATTCTTGTCGTCATTGACCGGCTTTCCAAAGTTGCTCATTTTCTGGCGGTCAAAGAGACAATCACTGCTAGTCAGCTTGCTACTCTCTACATGTCCAGAATTGTTTCACTTCACGGAATTCCACTGGTTATCAGTTCAGACCGTGGCAGCTTATTCACTTCAAGGTTTTGGGCGAGTTTCCAAGAAGCTATGGGAACTCATCTGTCGTTCAGTACTGCGTTTCATCCTCAGTCGCAAGGACAGGTTGAACGTGTCAACCAAGTTCTCGAAGACATGCTTCGAGCTTGTGTAATCTCATTCGGCAAGAAATGGGAGGAATCTCTTCCATATGCCGAGTTCCCTTATAATAATAGCTATCAAGCTAGTCTGAAGATGTCCCCCTTCGAAGTGCTATATGGACGAAAGTGTCGAACCCCTCTGAACTGGTCAGAAACTGGGGAACATCCACTCTTTGGTCCGGATATTATCCAACAGGCCGAAGAACAAGTTCGCATTATTCGCGAGAATCTCAAGACTGCTCAGTCACGTCAGAAAAGTCAGTATGACCGTCATCACCAAGACATGGTCTACCAACCTGGCGAAAAGGCTTATCTTCGAGTTACACCAATGAAGGGTGCACACCGCTTCGGGATCAAAGGAAAGCTAGCTCCCCGCTATATCGGCCCCTTCACTATTCTCGAAAGGCGTGGAAAAGTGGCATATCAACTGGAGCTTCCGTTGAACCTTTCTCAGGTTCACGATGTGTTCCACGTGTCACAACTCCGACGCTGCTTCAAGGACCCAATCCGAGCAGTGGATCATGAAGCGCTTGAATTGCAACAGGACCTCTCCTATAAAGAGCATCCGGTCCGCATTCTCGACCAAGCCGAACGCCGCACACGTCAGAAAGCGATCAAGTTCCTCAAGGTCCAGTGGTCGAATCACTCTGAAGACGAAGCCACCTGGGAATGCGAGGATCGTCTTCGTGATGAATACCCCGCACTGTTTCCTTCTACCTCCTAAATCTCGGGATGAGATTTCTTGTAGTGGAGGAGATTTGTAACGCCCGGATAATCATGCTACAGTGATCTCATGTTAATGGTGACACGTCACCTCTGTCACTGTAATTAATCTCGGGTTAATTCAAAACCGTTTCAAAATTTAACCCTTAATAAGTCAAACGACAAAAGTTTTCAAAATATTAAACTAAAGTGTTCGGTTTGTACTAAATATTACATAGATAATTATGGTGTAGGAGATACAGTTTTATAAAATGCATAAATATTTTAAATTAAATTAAAACAGAAAAGAAACTGCGAAAATAAAAATAAAAAAACAAAAAAAAGGAAAGAGAGAAAGGCCCCCCACTGGGCTTCGGCCCAGCAGGCCGGCCCATTCGGCCACCGGCCCAACCGGCCACCAGCCGGCGCCCCCATAACCCCCACTCCTCCCGTGACCTAGATCGACCCCAACCACCCACTTCCCCCACTCCCTCGTTCCCTCCCCCCTCCCGATCCGATCTGGATCGGGGGGACGACTCCGCCGCCCGAAACGAACCGCGCCGC
>NC_057794.1:406717763-406729753 GCF_018294505.1 Triticum aestivum
ACTCCGCTTGGCTGCGCCCGTGCCCCGGCCTCCTGATGCTGGCCGCGGCCCCCTTCCCCTCTGCGCCCGCCATGGCCGCGTCCTGGCTCCCTCCGCCTCCCTATCGTTGCCGGCCCCGCCCCAGGCTGCCGTGCCTGCCACTGCCATGCTGTCCGCCTCCGCCGGGGCCCCTCAATGGCTGCCGGCCGCGTCCTCGCCCCAGCTACCACCCCCTACCACCGCATCCGCCGCGGCCCGCTCCCTTCCATGGCCGGCGTCGTGCCCCGCCATGGCTGCCGGCAAGGCAGCGCCCGGTCCAGGCGACCCGGCGCCCGCAAGTGCGCCCGTTCGGGCGACAACCGTTGCCCCGGCGCCCAAAACCCGTTAAGGCCCCCTGTGCCTATGACAGGGGGGCCCCACGACCAGAACGTTTTTAACAAAAAAAAGAAGAAGAAAAATAAATAATAAATATAATAATTAAAATGTTAATTAATTAATTAGAGAATTAATTAAATCGGATTAGATTAACCTAATCATTTAGTTAAATCTAATTAGCCCTATTTAATTACTATGAGCCTATGACATATGGGCCCCATGCCCCTTTAAAGAAAAGAGGAATTAGAAAATTATAATAATTAATTAATTAGGATAATTAATTAACTTAATTAATTCTGTTTAGCTAACCTAAACCTAATTAGACTAATTAATTGTGATAATGAGATAACAGTCAATGACCGATGGGCCCCGCCCACCTGTTGACTGGTCAACGGTTAGAGTTGACCGCTGACATCATGCTGACGTGATAATAGTATTTCCTAAATTAATTAATTCTGTTAGTCCTAAAAATGATTGAATCTTTAATAATTAATATAAAATAAACCGTAGCTCGGATGAAAAAACTTTGTACATGAAAGTTGCTCAGAACGACGAGACGAATCCGGAAACGCAGCCCGTTCGTTCGCCACACATCCCTAACCTATACAACTCGCAACTTTCCCCCTCCGGCTCCTTTGCCCGAAAACGCGAAACACCAGGGATACTTTCCCGGATGTTTCCCCTTCCTCGGTATCACCTCTTACCGCGTTAGGGCACCCCTAGCACCGATAATTGTCATGTCATACATCGCTATGCATCTGTTTGCTTAAATATTTATTGTTTCTTCCCCCTCTTCTCTCGCTAGACACCGAGACCGACGCCGTTGCTACCCAGTACGACTACGGAGTTGACGACCCCTCTCTCTTGCCAGAGCAACCAGGCAAGCCCCCCCTTTGATCACCAGATACCGCCTACTCTTCTCTATACTGCTTGCATTAGAATAGTGTAGCATGTTACTGCTTTCCGTTATTCCTATCCTGATGCATAGCCTGTCCTTGCTACTACTGTTGTTACCATTACCTGCTATCCTACTGCTTAGTATAGGATGCTAGTGTTCCATCAGTGGCCCTACACTCTTGTCCGTCTGCCATGCTATACTACTGGGCCGTGATCACTTCGGGAGGTGATCACGGGCATATACGATATACTTTACATAGTTACATTACCCATGATACTGTTCAGAGATGGGGGCTGAAGGGGTAGGTGGCTCCATCCCGGTAGAGGTGGGCCTGGGTTCCCGACGGCCCCCGACGGTTACTTTGAGGCGGAGCGACAGGGCAGGTTGAGACCACCTAGGAGAGAGGTGGGCCTGGCCCTGGTCGATGTTCACGGATACTTAACACGTTTAAGGAGATCTTGGTATTTGATCTGAGTCTGGCTACTGGCCTATACGCACTAACCATCTACGCGGGGACAGTTATGGGCACTCGACGTCGTGGTATCAGCCGAAGCACTTCGTGGCGCCAACGACTGAGCGGCGCGCGCCGGGTTGGACCGCGTAACGTGACTTCCTTTGAAATGGAGGTTGCTAGGTCTGCTCTCCGGCCGCGTACGCAACGTGCAGGTGTGCTATGGGCGATGGGCCCAGACCCCTGTGCGCTTAGGTTTAGACCGGCGTGCTGGCCTCTCTGTTGTGCCTAGGTAGGGCTGCGACGTGTTGATCTTCCGAGGCCGGGCATGACCCAGGAAAGTGTGTCCGGCCAAATGGGATCGAGCGTGTTGGGTTATGTGGTGCACCCCTGCAGGGAAGTTAATCTATTCGAATAGCCGTGATCTTCGATAACAGGACGACCTGGAGTTGTACCTTGACCTTATGACAACTAGAACCGGATACAAAAAAACACACCCTTCCAAGTGCCAGATACAACCGGTGGTCGCTCTCTCACAGGGCGACGAGGGGAGGATCATCGGTTAGGATTATGCTATGCGATGATACTTGGAGGACTTCAGTCTGCTCTTTTCTACATGTTGCAAGATGAAGGTGACCATAAGCGTAGTCTTCGACGGGGCTAGCTATCCCCCTCTTATTCCGGCATTTTGTAGTTCAGTCCACATATGATACCCTTATTCCATTTGATACCCATGCATATGTAGTGTAGCTCCTTGCTTGCGAGTACTTTGGATGAGTACTCACGGTTGCTTTCTCCCTCTTTTCCCCTATCCCTTCTACCTGGTTGTCGCAGCCAGATGTTGGAGCCCAGGAGCCAGACGCCACCTTCGACGACGACTCCTACTACACTGGAGGTGCCTACTACTACGTGCTGCCCGCTGACGACGACCAGGAGTAGTTAGGAGGATCCCAGGCAGGAGGCCTGCGCCTCTTTCGATCTGTATCCCAGTTTGTGCTAGCCTTCTTAAGGCAAACTTGTTTAACTTATGTCTGTACTCAGATATTGTTGCTTCCGCTGACTCGTCTATGATCGAGCTCTTGTATTCGAGCCCTCGAGGCCCCTGGCTTGTAATATGATGCTTGTATGACTTTTTTTATTTGTAGAGTTGTGTTGTGATATCTTCCCGTGAGTCCCTGATCTTGATCGTACACATTTGCGTGTATGATTAGTGTATGGTCAAATCGGGGGCGTCACAGAGACATGTAACGTGGAGTTTGATCAGAATAACGGCTCCCAAGTGGAGCAAAGTGGCACTTGTGATGTAGGTGATGAAATTCCTCCTCAAGCCATAAGAAGAATGGGTGTTGGTTTCATCCTACCCATTGAGGAACCCCTTGTGGCCGAAGGAGAAGGACAATGCTCCACTCAAGTGGAGCCATCACCAACCCAAGGCCCACATGCTTCCGAAGAACAAAGTGAAGGCCCTCAACCTCATGAACAAGACCAAGGGCAAGATCATACTCAAGACGGTGTTGACACACCAAGTGATGCCCAAGGTCAAGTTCTCTCCCCCGAGCAAGTTCAAGATCAAGAATAAGTTCATGACGGCGCTCAAGATGATCAAGTAACCGCTCCTCAACTCACCACCAAGGAGGAATTAGAGCGTCGTGCCGCCAAGGTTGCTTCCAAGCTCTCCACCAAGGATCATCTCATGACGAATGTCCTTGGAAGCTTAAGAAAGGGGGTAAGCACTCGTAGACAATTAGCAAATTATTGTGAGCATCACGCGTTTGTCTCTTGTGTGGAACCCCACAAGGTCTATGAGGCGCTAGAAGATCCGGATTGGCTCAATGCCATGCACGAAGAACTCAACAACTTCGAGCGCAACAAAGTGTGGAGATTGGTGCCAAGGCCAACGGGGAACCACAATGTCATTGGAACCAAGTGGATATTCAAGAACAAGCAAGATTCCCATGGGATTATCATTCGCAACAAGGCTCGTTTGGTAGCGCAAGGCTACTCCCAAGTCGAGGGTATCGACTACGGTGAAACTTTTCCTCCCGTTGCTCGTCTTGAATCCATTCACATGTTGATTGCATATGCTTCTCATCATAACTTTAAGTTACAACAAATGGATGTGAAGAGTGCTTTTCTTAATGGTCCCATTAATGAATTGGTTTACGTCAAGCAACCCCCCGGGTTCGAGGATCCCTACTTTCCCGATCATGTGTATCAACTCGATAAGGCACTCTATGGCCTTAAACAAGCCCCACGTGCGTGGTATGACCACCTTACCGAGTTGTTACAAGACCTTGGTTTTGAAGTTGGGCTAATCGACCCCACTCTTTTTACTAAGAAGGTCAAAGGGGAGTTGTTTGTGTGCCAATTATATGTTGATGATATTATCTTTGGTTCTCCTAACAAAGCTTTCAATGAGGAATTTGCCGCTCTCATGACCTCAAAGTTCGAGATGTCCTCCATGGGAGAGTTGAAGTTCTTTCTAGGGTTGGAAGTGAAGCAAAGAAGAGAAGGAACCTTCATCAATCAATCCAAATACACTCAAGACATGCTCAAGAGATTCAAGCTAAGTGACATCAAGCCGGCCTCCACTCCAATGCCCACCAAGTGCCAACTTGACTTAGATCCCAATGGTAAAGTGGTGGATCAAAAGGTATATCGTTCCATGATTGGATCCTTGCTTTACCTTTGTGCATCTAGACCGGACATCATGTTGAGTGTGGGAATTTGTGCACGGTTTCAAGCCGCACCTAAGGAAAGTCACTATGTGGCGGTCAAACGAATCTTTCGATATTTGGCTCATACCCTAAACTTTGGCTTATGGTACCCAAGAGGATCAAACTTCAAGCTTGTAGGGTACTTGGATTCCGATTGGGCGGGAGACAAAGTGGATAGGAAGTCCACTTCCGGAGGGTGCCAATTCCTTGGTTGCTCTTTGGTAAGTTGGTCTTCCAAAAAGCAAAGTTGTGTGTCTCTCTCGTCCACTGAGGCGGAGTATGTTGCCGCCGGTAGTTGTTGTGCACAACTTCTATGGATGAGGCAAACTTTAAAGGATTACGGTGTCACTTGTGACAAAGTGCCTCTTTGGTGTGACAATGAAAGTGCCATCAAGATTTCTCTCAACCCAGTGCAACACTTCAAGACGAAGCATATTGAGATTCGGTATTACTTCATCCGGGATCACATTAGGCGAGGAGAGATCGAGCTCAACTATGTCAACACTCATGACAACCTTGCAGATATCTTCACGAAGCCCTTGGATGAAGCAAGATTTCGCGAGTTAAGGCATGAGCTAAATATCATTGATTCAAGCAATGTGGCTTGAACCCGTGCACACCCTACCACGCTCAATTTGTTGTCTAGTCTAGGTGTAGGCATGGACATAGGGGGAGTGTTGTTCTCTCAATGAAATCTCCCTCCCCCCATTATGCATAAATTGATCAAGTCTTTCACTTTAGCCATTGTTAATGGCACTTGTGCTTCAAAGACGAGTTTTGGTCATGGGCCCAAGGTTAAAATCTTCGCGGTGCCATACATTTGACTCAAACATAGGTGGCCTCGGCCACCGCCCTCTTTTGAAGAGGTGTGTCTTTGTCGTTTGCTGGTGTGTTTGTTTTTCTCTCGCCGTGTTTGTCATTTCGTCGAGCTAAAGACGTGCTTGTTTGGTTGCCGTGGCGTGTTGGGCGGTACTACCGCTGGTGGTGCGCGATACTACCGCTCGTAAGCGGTACTACCGCCCCCAGCATGGTACTACCGCTGGGGACGAGAACAGGGGGTTAAGTCGGGGAAGGGGGAGGTTTCTTCTCCCCCATACCCATTCACTTTGCCTCTCTTTTCTCTTCCTCTCTCCAGCCTCCACTCGCCACGGGGGGGCTCCGGCGGATCTCCGTCTCCGGGGCGTCCCTCTCCATTTCCTTTGGTGGAGTCGATCCCCACCTCGTCCTCTTGCCATGGATGCCGGTATTGCCCCCGTTTCTTCTTTCGTTTTGTCTCTTTTTCAGTTCTTGTTTCTTAGGGGCAATGGTGGTTGCATCTCTATATTTTTGGCTAAATCTAGGCTTGAGTTGGTTGGAGAAAGCAACTAGACTATCTCGATTAGAGTTTGGTAGGATTATTTTTGAATTTGGTAGGCCGGTAGTGCCGGATCTGACCACGGTAGTAGGACCCGTTGTTTCACCGCCTCGTGCTAAGAAACTGTTGTTTCTCTGCTTTAAGCGGTACTACCGCTCTCTTTGGAGCGGTACTACCGCTTGACCTAGAGCGGTACTACCGCTCCCTTTGGGGCGGTACTACCGCTTGGGGCGGTACTACCGCGGGAAGGTCACGGTACTACCGCTGCATGCCAATTTCCATCATTTTCCTGCCTTACCTTGATCTTTTTGTTGAGTTTGTTGGCTTATACTCGTTCTTTCTGGTTGTTTTGTGTGTTCTTGTGTTTAGCTCCAGGTGATGACCCTTCCGAGCAGCAAGGTCGCCGTATCAACCCCGGGTGTGCCACATCAAAACGCTACCGCACCTCAGAGCCAGCCGGTGGTTCCTCGAGCATCCAACCGCCTCCAGCAAGTGCATCTGCCAGTGTTCCTCCACCTCCTCAACAAAGCGAGCCGCCCAAAATCCCAAAGGGAAGACTGTGACTGAGATGACCAACAAGGAGTTTTGGGAGAAGCGTCACCGCAACCCCTATACGGTGGACCAAGAACCCACTTTGGTCAACCACCCGTTCTGAAACCGTTTTCAGTTTGCCATCTACTTTGATGTGATCAAGGGCAAGAAGAATCTTTTTGTTGATGTTCGCTCCATTGACACTGATGCTATGGAGAAGGACCCGGAGTACTTTGGCGAAGCTCTTCAGATGTGCACTCAGCTGAACATTCTCAGGATCATGCAATTCAACAAGGATTTTGATGCAGATTTGGTGGCTCAATTCTATGCCACCGTCCATCTTGGGACGGATGTCGACAGGACTCTGACATGGATGACCAATGGCAAGCTGCTTTCTGTCAAGTGGAAGGCTTTCATGGAGTTACTTGATGTGGTGGATACCGGGCTTGAGACTCCTGTCGGTTTCCGCCCTCACCGCAATGCTACATCCACCCACAAGCAAGCCCTTTGGCCCTACTGCACTGTGAAGGTTCACCCAGTAACTGAGAAGAAGACCTATGAGCTGTCTCCGTATCTGGACATTCTTCATCGCATATTCCATGAGACTCTCTTCCCTCGGATTGGGAATCTGGATATGGTCCATTCTTACCTCGTGGACATGCTCCTTTTCTGTCAGCATGAGAAGGAAGCAAGCACTGGAGAGAGCCTGGATATCTCTCATGTCATGTGGTCTGAACTTCTATCTGCCATGTCTGAGCGCAAGTGTCCTATCTATGGTCCATTCATCATGAGGCTCATTGAGAGGGCCTGGGCACAGACTTATCCCAGAGTGCTGCTAGAGACTGGAGACTTGGTTTCTCATGAGATCAAGCGTCTGAGGAAGAAGGACAACTGGACAGCGCCTTCCACAGGGGGTCCATCTGCTACTGCTGCCACAGGGGGTCCGTCTGCTGCTGCTGCTGCCATGGGGACCGAGGGTGAGGCTGCTACTGATGCTCATGAGGAGGACTTTGGCCCCTCTAGTGCAGAACCGTCGTGGGCACAGAAGCTTAAGCGCAAGATGAAGAAGCTTTTCTGCATAGAGTCTCATGGTCAGTACATAACTCATGTGGCGGAGAAGCATGCCAGGACGCGCCACAAGGAGCTCATGCGTCAGATGGGAGCAACAGTTGCCAATGGGTCTGAGGGTCAGATCACTGAAGAGGAGGACTAGATTCATCAGAATTGCCACTGGACCGACTCCGATGCCGAGCAGTTTTCGACCCACGATGAAGATGCAGAGATGTGATGTTCGAGATCTTCCTCCTCCCATCACCTGGAGTCGTAGTGTCACTCTATGCCCCTTTTTGGTGTCTCGCTGCCAAAGGGGGAGAGAATGTAGGGCTTTGCTTCTTGTGTCGTGCTTTGAGTCGTCTTGTGGTTTCTTGTGTGTTCTCTTGGTGTCCTTCTTTGGTTTGGTTTGGTGTGAGACCTAAGCTCTATACATATGGTGTGAGACATATGCTCCCTATCGCTACCTTATTACTTATGTCATGTCTGAGTACTGTAGTTTATTGTGAGATGCATGCTTGTCCTGTTTATTCACTTCTATCATATATCTTGTGCTTAGTATTGTTGGACTATAAAATATAGGGGGAGTGTTGATCCGAATGTGTGGGTCGTGCCATCTCTTGGTGCACACATTCTGGGGGAGCCCGTCTATATTTTGTAGTTCTTAGCTTTCTTCGTTTTATTTCTTTTCCTTGCGCAAATCCCTTGTTGTCATCAATCCACCAAAAAGGGGGAGATTGTTACGACATATCTCTCTCAAGGTAGTTTTGGTGATTGATGACAACATGTTTGCGGACTAATCTTGTGCTTTGAATAATTCACAGATTCTCTCCTGGAACGAGATACCTTCTTCCCCTCGGAGTGTATTTCAAGACGGTGTAGCTCTTTCGTTTCTTTCTCAGTGGACTAGTTGCGTAGAGGGCACCGTACTATCAAGAGGGGGTCCGCTGGGGTTTTGCATGGGTGGAATCATCACGTACACATCAGCCTCTCACCCTCCGAGCATTTCCTTTCCATTGAAGAGATCTCTCCTCTCTTCCTTGTCCTGTCTGGGTCTAAGCGGTAGTACCGCGCACCCAGCGGTAGTGAGCCAAGCGGCAGTACCGCTCCGTAGCGGTAGTACCGCCCTTGGCTCCACAGAAGTAGTACCGCTGGGGGCCTGGCACCTCCGCCTTGTCCTCAGCATATTTGAGAGATCCCTTCTCTCTCTCTCTCTCGCGCCCCAGCGGTAGTACCGCACTGCCTGCGGTACTATGGCCGAAGGGTCACAAGCGGCAGTACCGCTCCACAGCGGTACTACCGCCCTTGACCCCACTGCCGTAGTACCGCTGGGTAGTCTGGCTCCTACCGCCTCGATTCGAGAGGTCTTTTTCTCGTGTCGGGTTTTGCGGCACTAGTCACGGTTGTAGTGGTGGTAGTACCGTTTCAGGAGCGGTAGTACCGCCCTACCACCACGGTAGTACCGCATTTGGGTCCGTTCCCTACTAAGTCTCCTCAGCGCGGCAATACCTCTGGCTGGCGCGGCAGTACCGTCATCGGGCGGTAGTACCGTCGCCTCTCAGCGGTAGTACCGCCCTGTGCGGGGCTGGTTGGTGGGGGGCAACGGGATTGTTGCCCCCACTATAAAAGGGAGCCCCCTTCCTCCTTCTCACCTACCTCTTCCTCCCCCAAGCTCCATTTATTGCTCAAGCTCCATTAAATACTCCAAGCTTCATTTTGCCCGATCTATCTCCCTAGCCAATCAAACTTGTTGATTTGCTCGGGAGTGGTTGAGAAGGCTCCGGTCTACACTTCCACCAAGGGATTTTCGATTCGCCCACTCATCCCTAGCGGATCTTGTTACTCTTGGGTGTTTGAGCACCCTAGACGGTTGAGGTCACCTCGGAGCCATATTCCATTGTGGTGAAGCTTCGTGGTCTTGTTGGGAGCCTCCGATTAAGTTGTGGAGATTTCCCCAACCTTGTTTGTAAAGGTTCGGTCGCCGCCTTCAAGGGCACCAATAGTGGAATCACGGCATCTCGCATTGTGTGAGGGCGTGAGGAGAACACAGTGGCCCTAGTGGCTTTTTGGGGAGCATTGTGCCTCCACACCGCTTCAATGGAGACGTACTTCCCCTCAAAAGGAAGGAACTTCGGTAACACATCCTCGTCTTCACAGGATCCACTCTTGGTTATCTCTTACCTTTACTTGTGCAAGCTCTTTAGTGTTTCTTCCCTTGCTTGCATGTATGCTTGTTGTTATTGCATCATATAGGTTGCTCACCTAGTTGCACATCTAGACAACCTACTTTGATGCAAAGTTTAATTTGGTAAAGAAAAGCTAAAAATTGGTAGTTGCCTATTCAACCCCTTCTAGTCAACCATATCGATCCTTTCAGCATCTATGCCAGGTTTAAACAACTTCTGATACCGTTTACATGTTGCGAGACATCAGCCATCTATCAGTCTTTTTTGACCAAGAAAACTCCACAAAATGTAAAATTCATTGAAAACCAAAACAACTTGTCATAGTGCCTTTAATTCGTCATAAAAGGTCATGAAAAAAATTGAGGCCATTTCAAGGATGTAGAGAAACAACATGCTCTCGTAGAAGCTTACTGGCCTACCCGAACACCTTTGTTGAACATGGTCAATTTTTGGACATATTTCAAATGACCTCAACTTTTGCAAGAAGGTGGGCATGTCCATGATAGGCATCCAAGTAAGATTTGAACGACTCCGGCGTCGTACTTAAGTAGCGACACGTCTGACCATTTATCATCCTTTTTTTACTAAGAAACTCCAAAAAATGCAAAATTTGTAGAAAATCAAAACAACTTGGCAAGGTGTGTTGCATTGATCATACAAGGGTGAGAAAAAATGGGGCCATTTGAGAGATGTTAAAAAACGTGCTCTTAGAAGGATCCTTCTGCCCTAGTCGAAAACCCTTCATTGAACATTATCCATTTCTAGACATGCATGAAAAGACCATAACTTTTATCACCAGGTGGGCATGCTCATGATAGGCATTCATAGCTAGTTTGAATGAATTCCGATACCGTATGCACGTAGCGTCATGTCCAGCCATTTATTGGCCTTTTTCATCGAGAAAAATCCATAAATGCAAAAAATTTCAAAATGCCATAACAATAGGCATGGTGCCATAAATTGGTCAATAAAGGACATGGAAAAGTTTGGGGCCATTTCAAGGATGTAGAAACACAACATGCTCTCAAACGGAGCCTACTTGCCTACCCAAACACCCTCCATTGAACATGGTATACTTTTTGATATCTTTCAAATGACGCCAACTTTTGCAAGCAGGCGGGCATGGCCATGGTAGGCATCCACGTTAGGTTTGAACAATTTCTGACATACTATGCAAGTTGCGACATGTCTGGCAATCTGTCGGCCTTTTTTACCGAGAAAAATCTAGAAATTGTTAAAAACCAAAACAACCTATCATGGTTACTTGAATTGATCATACAAGGTCATGGGAAAGTTTGGGCCATTTGACGGATGTAAAAGAATATGCTTTGAGGTGGACCATTCTACCCTATCTGAACACCACCCGTTGACATTGCTTATTTTTGGACATGCATGAAATGACCCCAACTTTTGGCAATAAGTGGGCATGCCCATGATAAGCATCCATGCCTAGTTTGAATGAATTTCGACACCATATGCATGTTGCGTCATCGTCCGGCCATTTATCATGATTTTTTCAGTGAGAAAACTCTAGAAAATGCAGAATTTGTCGAAACCCCCCAAAAATTGACATGGTGCTTTGAATTAGTCATACAAGGCCATGAAAAAAAATTGGGGCCATTTGATGAATGTCAAAAAATTAGGGCCATTTCAAGGATGTTGAAAAGAGTTCACGACTAAAAATGAACAAATTTCAAAGAAGTTAACGGGTGTCAAAAAGTTCATAAAGATTGGAAAAGTTCAAAAAATATAATTTTTTTAAAAAAGGTCACGAGCTAAAAGTTCATGCATTTGAGAAAAAGTTCACGGCTAAAAACTTTACGATTTTGGAAAAAAGTTCGAGTATCTGAAAAGAGTTCACAAATTGAAAGAAAAAGTTCATGAAAATTGAAAAGTTCACAAAATTGGAATACAATTCAGCAATACAAAAAAAGTTCATGAAATTTGAAAATATCGTGAATTCAAAAAAACTCACGAGCTAAAAGTTCACAAAATTTAAAAAAGAGGATCATGAATTAAATTTTCATGCATTCACAAAAAGGTCATGGCTAAGAAATTCACGAATTTGGGAAAAAATCTTAGATTTGAAAAAAATTCACGAATTTGGAAAAATTCATGGAAATTGGAAAAGAGTTCACCAAAAACTTTGCAAATTAATGAAAGAAGAGGAAAAGGAAGAAGAAAGAGAAAACGTAAAAACTGGAAGAAAAAACGGCTAAATAGAAAAATAAAATAGAAAGAAAGCGTTGTTTTTTCATAGTTATATTTATCACATAAGAAGGAAAAAAAGGAAGGAAGTGGGGAGAGCTAGCGAGGTGTACTAGTTGGTTGGTCTTCTCGGGCATAGCTGGCGAGGTGTATCTGTAGGTTGGTTTGCTCGATCTAGACGTACATGGAGGGAGTTTGATTTTCAGTGACTGCATGAGTTTTCTTAAATTAAAAAGAACAA